>NW_016158179.1:109644-110394 GCF_001687245.7 Rhagoletis zephyria
TTTTTGAGGAACCTTCGGTCTAGGTTGGACAAGTTGCACGCCCAAATTTTAATATATCTAAGCATAAATAAAAGTCATTCATTTGGATAGTAAAGCGANTTAGAAATGGTTCGGAACTATAGAAAAATGGATGCAGAACGAACTAGATCCTATTTGTCGAATTTGGAACTATTGCGGAACTATTGAATAAGGGATGCAGCGGGGGGCTTGTTTACTTTACATAGATATGTGTTCGGCGGCTTTTTCGTTCAAATACGCTTCTATTCTGTGCTTCGCAGATGCTATTTCATAGTTTGGTAATACAAAACAAAGCTTTGTGTTAACATATTAACATCTTGGGGCCGTCTGGAATCTAACCAATAACAGCGAGCACCTCTGCAAAGTCAGCTACAGCAAGGTATGTAAACGTACATTTCTTACAATCATTCAAACAAATTTAATTTCAAATTGAAAAAACGTTTCTTTGAAAATAATGTAAAATCGCACACGGAAGAACCGAAAAGATTGAAAAATCATGATACTTTTTTCTTTCGTCTGTCGATTTTAGAACTGGTTCGGAACTATAGAATTTAGGACTAGTTCGGAACTATCGAAAAAGGGATGCAGCGGGGGGCAATTGACACTTCCTAGGACATCGCCATGTTAAATTCGCCAGTTGCTTGCATGCAAAAGAGATTTATCGCGAACCAGTACTGGGTCTAAATTTACTAGAAGCGCACCAATTCAGAACTAGAGATTTTCCCCACAGGG
>NW_016158179.1:110834-113210 GCF_001687245.7 Rhagoletis zephyria
AGATTTTACTTTAGTCGGATTAATTAGTGTTTAAATTGTAATCCTTATTTACATTTGCCAGCAGTGTAAACTTTGAGAGAAAAGTTCATTTGGCACGCAAGTCTTTTTCAGGTGACAGAAGGGACTCAAAATGGAGAAAATTAGCGGCATTGCATCGCAACAGCGGCAATTAGAAGTACGCTTTAATTGTTGATGCCCAGCTCTCAAAAATGATTAATATACTTTTAATATTATTTCAGAAGCGTTCCAGCAAAAATTCAACGAATCTGTGGAAATAATGGAGCGAATAACCAAAAGATATTTCCATTATGCTGGAGACAGGATCTCAAAACGGAATAAAAGAAATGTTTCACAGTCGTCTGCATTAATATACTATCTGTCATATTGAAAAGTTTTAACAATTTATTTTTTATACCCGAGCGCACTTGTGCACAAGGGTATTATAACTTTGTTCACATAACGGTTGTTTGTAACAGGCAAAACGAATCGAGATAGATATAGACAAATGTATACATTAATGATCAGAATGAAAAGAGCAATCGATTAAGCGGTGGCTGTCTGTCCGTCCGTCCGTCCATCCGTCCGTCTGTGCACACGATAACTCGAGTAAAAATTGAGATATCTTAACGAAACTTGGTATGTGCACTTCTTTCGGGCGTAGGACGGATGGTATTGAAAATGGGCAAAATCGGACGATAACCACGCCTACCTCCCATATAACTGTAATTTTCAGAAATACGAAAACTGCGATATTTTAGTAACTACTGAAGATTATTCACTCAAAATTGATACTTACAATGAGTTTCAGANTATCTCGGTAACCGTTCTACCAATTTGTACCAAGCTCGGTATGATTATTGTGCTTGCCACACAGAAGCAAAACGTTGAAAATTATTGGAATCAGATTCAAATTACGACCACTTTTCTTACCAGCTTACCATGTAGCGGTAGGTGAAAATCATATACTTAGTACCTGCGCCGGGTTTTAATGTTCGGCTCCGCCCGAACTTAGACTTTCTTACTTGTTTGTTACTTCATTTTAGTTATCTTTATAAAAATTGGACAAGGACCATATAGTTCAAAATTCAAAAATTGCGCAATATACATATGCACATATAAAAAAAAAATTAACAAGCTTTTATAAAAATTTTAAGATTTTTGTTCTGCATTAAAGAAACACATATGAAGCAGTTTTAAAGTCCATTGAAGTTTAGTATGTATAATAGAATACAAGGTTCATATGGATGAAAATGCGCAGTACCGCAAAAAAAAATAACACCAAAAACTAATGTGAGTTTTGTGTTACTTCAAACCTGTGTTCTATTATACTAACATTTTATGGACTATAAAACTGCTTCCTATGTGTTTCTTAAATGCAGATTAAAAAGCTTTAAATTTTTATGAAAGCTTGTTGAAATTTTTTTATATATACATACATATATGTATATGTATGTATGTATACTGCACATTGCTTTAATTTTGAACTACATGGTCCTTGTTAAAAAATAAACCCAATTTTAATTAATTTTAAAGATAACTAAAATGAAGTAACAAAAAAATTAATTGTTAAAATTTATATTATATTAAAATATATTAAAATTTTTGTTTGTATTTTATGACTCAATGTTTAAGTCATTTTTCTTTTTTATTAATATTTAAGTATTTATGTATATTTAAAAAACTTTGAAAAAAATTCAATGAATTAAATTTAACTATTTTAAACTAAAAAAATTGTTTTTAATTTTCTAGCAACTTTGAGCGTCGTTTTGCAGTTCGCTGGTATATCGTTCTTGCGGTCTGCAGGGGAGTCGTTTTAGCGACCCGCCGGTAAGTCGTTTTTGCGACCCGCTAGCGAGTCATTTTTGCGAAAAAGTGTTAAAACTATAGTTCCGCAGATTTTACTAAAATGTTTGTATTTGCTTGAACAATATATACGCAAATGCTGTTATTAAAGCAAAATATTGATTTAAAAGCCAAATAATGTTACCCTACCTATACTCTGAATTTCAGCCTCCAAGGCCGCGGTCCGTCATCGAAAGTGTTACCGAAATCATGGCTCCAAAAAGTGCAGCGTGGAGAGATTTCGAAAGATTAAAAGATAGAAAAGCGAAATGCAAAACTTGCCAGAAAATTGTTGCGTACTCTGGAGGGACAACTAATTTGTTTGTACACTTGAAAATCAAAGTTGTTGAACTCTGGTTACTATTTTTCAAAATAATTAAGGTGTATCTTATCCACAGCAACTTCGTGATATAAATTTATGCTTATTCGTGTTTTTTTTTTGGTAGTTTTACGTATATGTATTTGGCGTTTGTAAATTAAAACAAGTAAGAAAGTCTAAGTTCGGGCGGAGCCGAACATTAAATACCCGGCGCA
>NW_016158179.1:114734-116374 GCF_001687245.7 Rhagoletis zephyria
CCTACATACCAAGTTTCGTTGAAGATATCTCAATTTTTCTCGAGTTATCGTGTACACGGACAGACGGACAGACGGACAGACGGACGGACAGACAGACATGGCTTAATCCTGATCATTTATGTATACATTTGTCTATATCTATCTCGATTCGTTTTGGCTGTTACAAACAACCGTTATGTGAACAAAATTAATATACCCTTGTGCACAAGTGCGCTCGGGTATAAAAAAAAACAACGAAACGAAAACGAAGTATACGCAAACCTGCCAACTAACAAAGCATCGAGGTCGGTGTGAATCGATATTGCCGATATTCAAAATATCGATATTATTTTAGTAGATATATCGGTATCGAATATCGTCAATTTGGAATATCGCGATACCGATATATCAAATTTTCATTGCCGATACGCATCCCTAATAAACCATTTATGAGATTGAAAACGAAAAACGTGAAGCGCATGTAATACAAAGCAATAGTCAAACTGCATAACATAGACCTAAAATTTCTACAGAGAAAGTACAAATTTGAGATCAATTTTAAGCGGTTGTTATTCATATATCCACATTGAAACATACATACATATATTACCCTTCATATCAATTCAGGTCTATTACATGCGCCCCACGCTTTTCATTTTCAATCTCATAAAAGGTTTATAATGACTTCTGCTAAAATTACAAAATCATAAGTTATTTATACAAATTCTATGGGGCTAAGAAATATTATTTTCTAATTTTTAGTCCATTTATAAAAGCGTTGTATATTAAATAGTTTTATTTTATTTTATGTACAAAATTTTGCAATAGATATTAAAATAATTCAACTTGCAATGAAAGAGAACAGAAGACTATGCAAGCAAAATGTTGTTTGCTTACGTTTTGTATAAACATACATATGTACATACATACATATAGCAGCAGTTAATTTCATTTAAAGAACAGGGTTGTCGTTCACTTCCGCTGTAGCGTATGTAGCGCTTCATACCACAATTGTGGAAGATCAACTCACACGCAGTGTTGCCGCGCAGCATTTTTAGTGGTAGCCAAATTGCTTTAAAAAAAGGGCTAAAAAAGAGCTAAAAAAAGTCGTTGTGGCTAAAAATGGTAGCTAAAATTGTTTACTTACATAATCATATAAAAGTATACACCCAAACATTTTCAATAAGTAATGGTACCTATAGAAAAACAATGAACTCTGGAAAAAATCTAATATTTTATCCAACCAAAGACCTTTTCGTATAAAAGGGAAAATATACGACACCAGCATGCTGGCTCGATCAAGTGATTGTACCATCAGGCTCGACGCATATAGCTTATCAGCATGCTGGTACAATATTTATTTCTTTACAAATGAGGTCGAGGAAAGATCGAAATGATTTGAGCAGAAATTTCATAATTTTTCTACCATTTTGTTAAACATTGTTTTTTTTTTTTAATTCACAACTGCAAATCGTGAACTTAATATTCCACAAAAACGGCTCTGAAATTTCCGCCAAAATATTTTTTACTTAGAAAATTGAGCCAATTTCACCACTCATGCTGATGCTGGTACAATCATACAATTTTCAAATAGTTTTTGAAGTCGCACCAGCAGCTGGTACAATCACACCACAAGAACATACACGGTCAATCGACTTGAT
>NW_016158179.1:117477-142200 GCF_001687245.7 Rhagoletis zephyria
AAAAAAAAATAGATCGAATTAAGCATATACAACTTTTTCATGCCCAGTATGAATAAATTCTCCAAAGGGCTAAAAAAGGGCTAGGGGCAATTTTAAATTTATGTGGCCAAAAAAAAGTATGTGGTAGCTAAATCTAGCCACCAAAGGGCTAAAACGGCAACACTGCTCACACGTATTTTTGCGCTCTATCGTTCAGTCGTTGGCTAGAGAGCAACGAATCAGCATGGTGTTTGGCTGTTGCGCTCTGTTTCTTGTATGCAAAAATGCTTTGCGAGAAATATTACATGCTTGAAAATGCTTTTGGTGACATGCAATGCCTTTTGTGTTATAAGTTATTTAAAAATTAAAGAATATGCTATTCAAAGACATTTTGATTCTTTTCATAAGGAAACATTTTGATGTAGAAGAAATACAACGACTTTTTAATGAAAAAGTTAATTTTTTTCAAAGAATTACAGAGTGGTTGTTAAGGGAATATGTATGCGATTAAAATACATTTTTAATCATTTCATAATGATATGGAAAATTTTGATGAACATGAATTTCAATTTTTTTATTTAAATTTTCAATATTTGACGTGGGTGAATCCAAATGAATTTTGAAATTTTTTATTTGAGTTTTCTTCAATATTTTTATAACTCAAAAAACTGAAAACTCGAAAAAACCAGTTTTAAAGTTTTGAATTTACATATACTCCCAAGGGAGCCTACAACGAGGCTCATATCTAGACTAGGTTGATATCTAGAATTTGCCATAAATAGCTTTGCTCTGGTTTTACGTTCTTTGGCAAATTATATAGGGAATTCATTTATATTTTAAATTGCATTGTCATCGTGATTGGAACTATGCTGAAAATTTCAAGTATCTAACTTGTCGGGAAGTTAGTTTAAAATCGATTGGAAATTTACGCGATTTCCGCGCGAGGACCAAGTTAAATAAAAGCTTGTAAAAAGCAAACGATAATTTACAAGGCGTACTTGGCACGGTGCATAGGCAACTGGCAGAGTCAGTGGGATCGTCGGTTCGAATCCTACTGAAAGAAGTCTGACGAGGAAATATGGTGATATCCGAAGTAGCTATCACTTCTACCATTTTTTCAAATTATTGTTGCTTTTCCACAATAAGTTTTCATTAAAAAACGGCCTCAAGCTCAATAAAAATTGTTGTATATAAAACACAATATCCGAATATACTTTGTATGAAGAAAAATGCGAAACACCGGCATCAACAAAAAAAATGTTAGTCCTAGCTACTCGAAATTTGCACTTTATTATACTAGAATTTAATGGCTACAAAACTGCAACCAAAACTTTGACTAAAGATGACGATTAAAAAGTTAGAAATTTTGGTTAAACTTTGCAGAATTTTCATAATTTTTAAAAAGTCTGAAATTTTGATTTATACGGTGTTTGTTAAGTAATATAAAGTAAAGCTATACCTTCATAAAAAATAATAAACATGAAGTAAACTAAAGAAAATAGTCGATACTTGTTAAAATGTCGCGTCCCAGTTTTTATTCGGTTCACTGTACATTTTAAATTTTGAAAAAAAAAAATATTTTATTGCTAATGATGCTTTCTCAAAAGATGAGCAGTGTGTATGTATTCATGTTGTTAATTGAAGCAAGCATAATGTGTGCGAACAAATATGGCAACCACATCTAGACAATACAGAAGTCGCAAACAACACTCTCGCCTTCTTGTACTGATCGTGTAATATGGGAGTAGCTAGACCTCGAGTGTCTTCGCTACCGGGGAAAGGAGAGAGTTATCCGCCGATAAGACTCCCATTGTTGGAGGGTTTCCCCGGTTTGGGCAGAGGGACCACCCTCCCCATTTTCCAGATGTCTGGAATGATGAGAGTGGCCATAGACAGGTTGGATATCTTGGTAATGTAACCTACTCCCGCAGAACTCAATTTTTGCAGCATCAGCATGCATATTCCATCAGGTCCCATGGATTTGGGGGCTTTCGCTTTCCCGGTGACCACCTTGACTTCACCACTGGTGAAAGTAACGGGTGCACTTGGTGTTGGCAGTTAGTGCAGTCTTCTGGTCACTCGACGTTTGGACTTGTCCGCCGGAGGATGCAGCATAAATTGTCGGCTAAAGTAGCTCGTGTATCGCTCCGGATCCGATGAGGCGCGGTCGCCGAAAGAAATTTCGACTCTGTCGTCACGTTTAGTCGGTTTGGACAATGATATTACGGTTGACCAATGCTTGCTCACGGCAGAGGTGAATGTGAAAGTCTTCAGAAGCTCTTCCGCTTATGTACGTTCACAAGTTGCAGAATATCCGTATTGAGATCTCTAATGCGGGCATTTCCGGAATCGGCCTGAAGAAGGTTGTCACGCTCATCAGCTAAAGCAGCCGCTTTGACAGGAAAATTCGGACGGGGCACATAGGGGTATTTGGCCCATGTAGGCGGGCAAAATGATATTTTTTTAATATTTCAACTCAAAATGTTTAGGAAAGACGTGTTACAACATTTAAAATTGTAAATGTTTAAAATTAAGTAAAGGAGGACTTCCAATTATTCCAGCAAAACAACGAAACTTATGTTGCTTTAACTTTGACATCGATAGACTCTATGTTGCCGTAGTCCGATTGTATAAAGACGCATACCTACGTGTTTGCCTCGGCGAGGAGAAGGTTATAACATGAAAAGAGTTGCCACGTGTTAAAAAATTAATTACAATTATGTTAAATGAATTACTAAAATAGGGGTAACAATCGAAATTATTTATTTCTAAACAATGGGTGGTAACCCTCCACCTGTTTAAAAACCAATTTCAACTTTACCTTCCTATTCTAACAAAGTCACAAAATTTGTCGCATCACTATTGTGATTTCTACTGCGCCTGAAAATATGCCACAAAAATTTTATTTTAAGTGCTAATGAAGTGCACACAAAATTTTAAATATTATTTTTGGCGATATCTTTGCTGTAGCGGCATACTTTGAGGCGCAGTAGATATGACAATAGCGATGCGCTAAATTTTGTGGCTTTTTTAGAATAAGGGGGCTAATTAAGGTAATAAGACATAAATTTTTATTACAAAAAGAAAAAGTGGCAACCCTCAGCGAAAATATTTGTGGACTCTGTTTTCTCATAAAACTAGAAAACTACTCGTAGAAAATAAAAATGTTTTCTATTTATTTACATACAAATTTAATCAGTATGAGTTCCTAATTTAAAAAAGATTTATATCTCTTTTGTACAAAAACCAACGTTGGCCAGTGTAATTATGTACTTAAAAAAATTAACGTAGCAATTGAAGGTTAATAGCAGAGAGTTCGAAAAACAAAATCCTTCTTATTTTCTCCGTTTTCCGTTCTATGAAAATACATATCGCTAGCTTATAGTGAAAAGTTGCGAAGTTCAATTTTTATGAAAACTCATATTTTGATAAAGGAAGCTAGGGATATTAAAAGTGCATCGATTCGAAAAGGATTACGGTACTTCTTTTATTTTTTCTCGTTTGTATTAAATGAAAGGAAAATTTGCCCAAAAGAGGCACCGAAAATCCGACAAAATGGAGGTTTGCTTTACTTTAAACACGCAAAATGATGTATTCAAAGATTTGCGAAATACTTGAAAAAAGGGCATACGAGTTTTTCTCCACTCCTGTATAATTAAAAAAAATGGACTTGGCAACTTTGCACTCTAAGCTACCGATATGTATGTATTTTTATGAAAATATATGTTTGGAAATCAACGCACACCTGTTATATTTTGTAGTTATGTGTTTCTACACTATGTCGAAATTCTGTGTGTTATATTGCTTCCTCTGAAGCGAATTTATCTACTATTTTTTGTTGTTGTTGTTAATAAATCGTCGTCTATTAATAACAATAAAAATAGATAATCTGCGTATAACAAATTAATGATGCACAAGCAATATCACACCAACATACTAAGGCATTCATGCAATTGAATGAAATATGCATTAGGGTAATCGGATGTCCAAATAGTTCATAAACAGTTTTCCGAGTTATTCGTAACTATTTAGTAGATAGTGGTTGCGGATTTTGTTGCTGCCGAGCAGTAGATATTATAAATGGACTTCATAAAATATTTTTATTGTACCTATAGGTTTATGTTTATGATAAGAACAGAGCATTTAAGGAACAAATCTCATTCATGTCTCAAATTATTGTTTTAATTATAAGCACTTTTTGATGTATGTAACTAAACTTGCATTCCTAGAAAAACTGTTAAAAAGCGACTGCAAAAAATCGGGCCGATAACGCTTCTACACAAACATACATACATTTGCTCTTGATTTCGTAGACTAATGGTCGTTTTCTCAAGTAACCTAGAATTTAAAGTTCACTTTATATTTAAAGGTAATGCATTTCTGTTATCGGCCTTTGACGTATGTATGTTTCTTGGTTGTAAATCCATTTGAAACCTATAATAAAATGCTTTACTTTGGACACAACTATAAATTTTAATGCATCCTTTAAATATAAAGTGAGTTTTAAAGTTACAGATTACATGAGAAAACGGCCCTAAGACATTCAGACACAACACTTGTCATTATTAGTTTGAACCTGGGAGGAAATGCCACAGCAACCACACACCACTCTGTGCCTTTTCGCGACAAAGCGCCCACGGTGGTTGAGCTCGTCCTTCTGTTTTGCATAATGTTGTATGTACATATGTATATAGATACATACATACATTTATCCACATGTGTGCGTATAGTCACGTCTATGAACAATTGGGGTTTGTAGGGTATCCTCGCATATGATTTCTTGTGCGTGCATAGTCGAACATACATACAAATATATGTACGTTTTTGTTATATTTTCATTGTTGTTATTGGCATTATCTGTAGTTGTTGGCAGCGGTGTCGAGTATGTCCCTCGGGGGAGTTGAGTTGCGGTGAGGATTGAAGTAAATTAAAAGTCACTCACCCCAAAAACACTTCATTATTATGATATTTGGTGTCAGCATTCTCTGGAGAAGAATTCCGCAACGAGGCGTTCAGGGAAAACTCAATTATAACAATCTGTTCAGATTTCTGTACACATCAGTGCGTTTGGAAGACTTTTTGACTCGTTAAAGTATGTACGTACAAATGTACGTATATAAATATCGTAAGGAGAGTAAAATAACAAAGTGTTGATCTGCCACCTCATGGAAAGAGTTCAGTAGTGTTGAACATTCTTAACATCCTTGTTGAGTCTTTAAATTATGAACTCTAGGATTTGAAGTAAAATGAGTACATAAGTGTTTTATTTTCTAGAAATAATCTTCTAGAAATAATCTAGCCTACATAGCTGCTGGTGATGCAGAAATACTCGTTATCTCATGCTTCATATCGTGTAAAAATTTCGGGATAAAATCTGATATAGTTTCAGCGAGAGAGGAAAATTTTCAAAATCCCGTTTTTTTTATACCAGCGCACTTGTGCAAAAGGGTATATTAACTTTGTTCCCATTACGGTTGTTCTTAATCGAGACAGATATTCACTTATGGAACTTAAAAATCTCAATAATTCGTAACAAGCCGTTGGTCTATTGAAAAAATCTCGTTAAAAGCATAAAATGTTGTCCCCGCAAAGCAAAATATTTTGCGATCGTCAGGAGTGGGACATTTGTACATCAGAAATATTAGCGGTATTCTCGAAGTCTGGCAACTTCCTCTCACGGTTCACAAAGGTTTTCCATAGGAAAACCGGATTTATCGTGTAATCCGTGTAAACCATGCACCGTGCAAGGACTTTGCAAGACTTTCCTTTTTAAATTTAAGTATAAAACACTCAACAATACTATATTTCTGAGTTGTTTCTTTTGTCACGGGTTGGACAACAAAAAGTCTCCGTTATTTGGGGCTTTATCATAAAAAAAAATCAAAATTCTCCTGTCACGAGTGGGACAAGTTTTGTCACGTAAGATTTTCTTCATGAAACGGAGCTTCAAGTGTGGTCCATATTAAATGGATTAGAAATGATAAATGTCAGAGGAAAATAAAATATCAATTGAGCCACTTGTATCATAGTACCCGCCCTCACGATCTTACAGTTGCTGGAGTCAAGATATATTTTTAAATTAGGTTTATGGTCAAATTATGCTCAAATTTAGCTATACCTTGGCGGAAGCATTGCCCCCTACAAGAGATATTCAGTGTTGAAGTCTCTTCTTCTTCTTTATTGGCGCTGTAACTGCCTAAGAGATTTGGCCGAGTACAAAACATCACGCCAGTCGTTTCTCTTCTGTGCCAACAGACGCCAATTGGAAATGCCAAGTGAAGACAAGTCCTTCTCCACCAGGTCTTTCCAACGCAGAAGAGGTCTTCCTCTTCCTCTGCTACCAGCATCGCGACCCACGTTGAATACATTCAGAGATGGAGCATTTCTATCAATTCGAACGGCATGACCTTGCCAGCGGAGCCGCTGACAAGGATGCGCTGACTGTTTGCGTGATGACAGGAGATACTTCGTTTTGTCCTCGTTCACCACCAGACGCTTTGTTTCTCTATCTAATTCCAAGAAGACAGAACCGACATAGCCCTTACTTCTAAAAATAATTTCGAAGTCGTCGGCATACACCAGCAATTTTATGCTCTTGCAAAGTATTGCGCATGAGCGGTTCAGTTCTGCGACTCTTAGTATCTTCTCCAACATCAGATTAAAGAAATCACACGAAAGGGGGTCACCTTGTTTGAAACCTTGCTTGGTATCACACGGCTGGAGAGAAGCTTCTTAATTCTGACGGAGCTGGTGGTATTTTTCAACGTCATTTTACACAGCCTTACTGGTTTCGCGGGGATACGAATTTGAGACATCACGAAATAAAGACAACTTATTTTCGTGCTGTCGAAAGCGTCTTTGAAATCGACAAATAGAAGGTGTGTGTAGATCTTATTCTCGCGGGTCTTTTCCAAGATTTGGCGTATCGTGAATACCTGGTATATGGTCGGATTTTCCAGGTCTAAAGCCACACTGATAAGGCCCAATTAGTTCGTTGATGGTGGGCTTCAGTCTTTCACACAATACACTCGATAAGATCTTGTAATCTATGCTTAGAAGGCTGATCCCGCGGTAGTTGGCGCGTATGGTGGGATCGCCTTTTTGTGAAGTGGGCAGAGCACACTTAAATTCCAGTCGTCGGGCATGCGTTCATCTGACCATAATCTGCATAAGAGTTGATGCATGCATCTTATCAGCTCCTTGCCGCCGAACTTGAATAGCTCGGCTGGTAGGCCGTCAGCTCCAGCCGCTTTGTTGTTTTCAGCCACGTAATCGCTATTCGTACCTCGTCATAGTCAGGTGGTGGGACATCGACTACATCATCATCGACTGGGGGCTCGGGTTCACCCGGTCCACTACTTCCAGCACTGCTACCTTTCAGTAGGGTGGACAAGTGTTCCCTCCAAAGTTTAAGTACATTCTGGACATCGGTCACTAGGTCGCTATTCTTGTTCTTACAGGAATTCGCCCTAGTCTTGAAACCTTCCGTAAGTCGCCTAACCCTCTGGTAAAATTTACGGCCGTTTTTCCTGTCAACCAGCATCTCAACCACTTCGCACTCACGTATTTCGGCATCTCTCTTTTTATTGCGGTAAATACGTTTCGCTTCCTTCTTCCGTTTCCTATAGCAGTCCCATATAGCGCGCGTTGCGCCCGATCGCAGCATGGCCCTGTAGGCGGCATCCTTTTTCTCTTCAGCTTCCTGACCCTCCTAATCGTATCAGTTGTTCTTTCGGGCTCGCCTAAATCCGCCTGCTTCTTCGGTGGCGGTTCTTAATGGGCGGGAAATGTAGTTCCACTGCTCGCGTATGTCGGTTTGTTTAAGAGCGCTCTCAGAGAGCAGGTGTGAGAGTTTCGTGGCTAATAAATTGGCCGTCTGTTGTGATTGCAGCTTTCCGACTTTAAGCTTTCCTTGCATTATTGCGCGCACATTTTTTGCTGCGCAGAGACGGGTGTATCCGTATCACGTGTATCACAACATGATCGAGTTGGTTTCTCGTTGTTCGATCTGGAGACAGCCATGTAGCTGATGGATCTTTTTATGCTGGAACCTAGTACTACATATTACCATGTTTCGGGCCCCGGCGAAGTTGATCAGCTTCCGGCCGATATCGATCGTTACGTCGTGGAGGCTGAATTTTCTGACAGTAGCGCCAAATAATCCTTCCTTGCCCACCTTGGCATTAAAATCGGCGAGTACGATTTTGATATCGTGTCGGGGGCAGGACTCATATGTACGCTCCAAGCGCTCATAGAAGAGATCCTTGGACTCCTCGTCCTTCTCTTCCTTCCGGGGATGGGCGCAGATGAGCGAGATGTTGAAGAATCTCGCTTTGATGCGGATTGTGCCTAGACGTTCGTCCACCGGGATGAACGCCAGTACTCGGCAACGGAGTTTCTTTCCTACCACGAATCCAACACCGAATTTTCTCTCAGCCTTTGTCTTCCCGAGGATATCAACTAGCCGGGCAGAGGCACCTTCCCCATTAAGGGTCCGGATACCCTCAAGTCATAGTCCTTTATACGTTTGCAGTGGTCGTCATCAGAAAAAGGGGGTCTCATCCTAGGCTGTTTATTTGTTTTCATCGGGCGGGGTTTTAACGTGGCGGTACCTAAACCCAGCGCACGCGAAGTTTACGCCTTCTTACTTTAGCTCGCTCGGGTGTTTGGTCGCTACCCAGAGGATACGTGGATATAAATATCCGGACGTTGTGAGCTGAGATTTGAACCATTCGCACACGAATCACTTCTGGCCACTCCCAGGTGAATGGCAGTCAAAAGTTTTCCCACTTAAGTACGTGGACTTCTGCATATAGAACTTCCATAGTGTTGAAGACTAATCTGACTTAATTTTCAATATAAGAACAACCATGGGCTTAGCCAGAACAAAGTTAAGGGGGGCCTGCTATAGAAAAAAATATTATTCAAAACCAATAACTATTACTAAAATTTTTTTTATTGTAGATTAAAATTATTGTAACCAATAGTGGTATGTTTTACAAAAACACATAAACAGAAGAAATATAAAACTATTCGTCGATTTAAATAGTTAACTTTTTACTGCGCATGTTTTTTTTACGATGAGGAAGCATCGAAAGCCTAACCCTGTCAGTGTGAGACTTGAACCCAAACGAAACCTCCTACCGTCATGTACCGTTCCCTTCCTGGTACCACCATCAAGGATTTCATACGAATTATAACACTGTGTGACTGCCAAAGTTATAGATCTAGTGAAGAACAAAATATATGCATACTTAGAATTTTGAATACCCCCTCAAATCTGGACTTAAGGTCTAAAAACGCGTTTTTCATATGTGGAGCCTTATAACTGTTTGTAACTTAATTTCTGTTTATCCGATGAAAAATATTTACAGTGCGTACACGGTAACCGCAACCCTCGATACGTGCAATTCCTTGATTAATGCAAGGCTTTATAAGTGCAACTTCAAAAAAATTTAACCTCAATACCTACAACATTCCTTGTTTACGCATGCCACACGCACAAAATTTGAATTTTTTGCCTTTCTTTGACTAAAAAGTGGTGTTTCAGTTAAAGTGATTTGCGATGAGTTTAAAATAAACAAACCAACTGTTATCAGAGTTAGTCAAAATGAAAGCAAAAGTAAAGATAAAAAAATATAGAAGCCGGACTTGGGAAACGGCAAAATTTAAAACAGTGCGATTACCCAATAAGGATTTACACAAATGGTTTTGTTTTAAGAGGAAGTACAATGTTCCCATACCAGTCGAATTTGTTAAAGCCAAAGTCCGCAAGTTACATAAAAATAACCAACTGAATCTTTTTCCAGACAAGACATACATCGCTGATGGGTCTAGACCAGAGGTTCCCAAACTTTTTTTCTCGTAGACCCCTTTCAAAAATTTACTGGTCTCGGTGAACCCCCTGCTGATACATTTCTAAATATTCCCAAAGTCCGTAAAAAAATTAAATGTGAAAATTAGATCTAACAATGTAAGTTTGCATCGTGGGTGAATTCAAAAACTAAACTCGTAGTGGCCAAAATGAAAATAAAATATTTTCTTGTGTTCTATTTATAAAAATTATGTGATTACACACTTCTAGATTTTAAAAAATAGAGCTCTTAAATACATCAAAATACTCTCTCGCTCGGAAAAGTTTTTTTTTACGAGCTCTGCGATCGCTAACGTTATTTACATTATCTTCGCCATAAACTCATCAAATGTTCGCCTCTCTCATGACTTTGCACGTGGAGTATATGTAAAATAGTTTATTTGTGTTAATGCCATCATTTTTATTTTTATCGCTCCGAGTTTTAAAGTGAGGCGAAAAATATTTGTCACATTTTTAAAACACAAAACTTAAAACATCAAAACGGCTAAGCTTTTTACGCCAAACTTTTAATTCAGGAACTGACAATAGAGGTAATAACGAGTTTAAAAAAGTCGATGGCAAATAAACAAGCAAGCAAGAAGCACAAAAAGTGTTCCACCATCTCATCTTCCTCAAGGCAAGATGGGCAAATGGACTTGTCATTTACGCCTATCACAGTCAGATGTTTGTTCCGCGTAGTGACCAGTCAGCAGTCGAGCAAGTTGGCTGCAGTGTCGTCTGTTCAGTGAGAGCAAAAAATTAGATAAACCTTGTGAGATTGAAGGCAACATGAGTTTTGTCCACCTGCATCTCCTCGATGCCTCTCAGTCATTTCTGAGCGAAGTATTCACCCAGTTTCTGATGGTGGCTTCGATTGCCGAAGGTGGGAGTGCTGTAGGGTTTGTATTTGTGTTATTACCTTTTATTGTACTGTGTTCATTTCAACTTTGTAATTTTGGAAATTTTGGATTTATGTGATTTTTGTGGTTCGTCAATCAAACAGAAAATTTTCATTATTATTCAAACTTTTCTCAAATTGTTTACAACGGAAAATAAAATAAGTCTTGTTATTTTTTTTATTTAAAATAAATACCATTTTAAATACCTACAATTGGCGATCCTGCCAGGAGCTGCGGATTGGAAACATAGAACAGCAACAGCAACATATCACCGCAACAATGATGATTTTGTTGATTTCGAAGATCTCACCTCAATAATTGAGTTCATGTACCAGGGAGAAGTTAATGTACAGCAAGAAGCTTTGCAGTTCTTCCTACAAATCGCCGAATTGCTTGCTGTGAAAGACTACTCCGCAAACAATCGAAATATCAACTGCGAACATTTTGCAGCAACTACAAAACAGCAACATCAGCATAAGCTGTAACATCAGCAGCAACAACAATAACAGCAGCATCAGCATCAACTGCAAAATCTACAGCAACAACCACCAACAGCTACAGTCTTCAAGCGACAAGAAGAGCATCACAAAGCATTCAGTTTTCAAACCTCCATCAATCAAATCATCTCGATAGATAAGTTGACGTAAATGTAGTTTAGTTGTATTAAATCTTACTCTTTACAATTATTAAATAACTAACAGTTTGTAAAAATTGTAAACACTCCTTTTAGAGATTATTTGTGTGAAGTTATCATAATGTTTCGTTCACCCCCACATGATACACACACATCTACACGGACTAATAATTTAAATGACTCGCTTATAGATTTGCAAAACAACTCTTTTCAAGAGGAGTTGGCAAATCCTTGTGCTAGTCAAAATAATAATGAGGTGTATGCAACCTCAGTCAAGCTTCCACAATTTTGGATAAGTTGTCCAGAAGCTTGGTTTGTACATACAGAAATGCAATTTAACATGAAAAACATTACACAAGATACTACAAAATATGAACACACAATCCAGCGCTTCCGCAAGAAGTAATAGTTACAATATTAGATTTCATTCAAAATCCTCCGCATAACAACAAGTTTTCAGAATTAAAGAAAGTCTTAATTGAAAGACATTCTTTAAGCGAAAATAAGAAATTAGATAAAATTTTGTCAGATTCAGATATGGGTGATCGTAAACCCTCTGAATTTTATCGGCCGCTCATGTTGCTTGCAGGTTCCAATTTTAGTCAGGATATTTTAAAGAAACTTTGGCTGAGAAAATTGCCAAAAAATGAAAAATGTGATATTAGCTAGTTCAAGTACCAATGATATAAATGAATTGGTGAAACTAGCTGATAATATTTGGGAAGTGATTAATAAAACCGAAATATCAGCTATGAATAGTTTTCAAAATTCTAAATCACAAGACACAATTATTGATAATTTAGTTAAAACGACGAATCTTATGTGCGAAAATTTTCAAAAACTTTCCTTTGAATTAAATTCTATTAAGCAACAAATTAATCAAAATTCTAGATATAGATCATATAATAGGAATTGTTTTAGAAGTCCATATAGATGTAGATCAAAATCTCGTGATAGTCAAAATTGGTTATGTAGATACCATTACAAATTTGGTGATAAGGCTCAGAAATGTCAACAGCCTTGTGCTTTTTCCAAAAACAAAAATTCGTTAAACTAGAGTCATCCGTTGTTGTGGCGGCAAACAATGGAAATTTAGATATTACCACACGTCGTCTATTTATTTTTGATAAAACAAACAAACTAAATTTTTTGATTGATAGTGGAGCAGAAATTTCTATACTTCCGGTAAAAAAATTCCCTCATACAAAACGTTCTTCAGATATAATACTTACTGCAGCCAATGGTTCAACGATTTCAACGTATGGTAAAAAGATTTTAAATATAAATTTAGGTTTAAGACGCGAGTTCCCATTTACGTTTCTCATAGCTGATATTGCGAAACCTATTATTGGTGCAGATTTTCTTTGCAAATACGGTCTCTTAATTGACATGAAATGCAAACGTTTAGTTGATCCAGTAACAAGTCTTTCGGTTAACACAGTTTCATGTGTTTGTAACATTTCGCTTCCAAAAATTTTCGTAGTAGAGAACAAGTATACAAGATTGTTGAAGGAGTTTCCTTCTTTGATCGCTGAACCAGATTATTCGAAACCGGTTAAACATTCTACGGTTCACAGACTTTTTACTGAAGGAAATCTGCCATTCTCTAAACCAAGGCGCTTGGATCCGATTAAATTTAAAGTAGCCAAAACTGAATTCGATTTTTTAGTGAGGACAGGGATTTGTAGACCTTCAAATTCTTGTGTAGCATCTCCACTGCATCTTGTACCTAAAAAAGAAGTGAATGACTGGCGTCCTTGTGGTGATTTTCGGAGACTTAATGTTGTGACTGTACCGGACCGTTATCCTTTACCTCATATTCAAGATTTTAACATGAATCTCAGAAATAAGTATATATTTTCGAAATTAGATTTGGTAAGGGCCTACCACCAAATTCCAATGGCAGAAGAGGATATCTATAAAACTGCAATAACGACACCTTTCGGTATGTTTGAATTTATACGAATGCCTTTCGGACTAAGAAATTCAGCGCAATATTTTTCAAAGATTTATTAATGAAGTAGTTAGTGGTTTAGATTTTGTTTTTACATATATTGATGATCTATTGGTTGCAAGTGAAAATGAAGAACAGCATTTTAAAGATCTCCGTATACTTTTCCAACGCCTAACAGAGTACGGGTTAAATATCAAACCAAGTAAATGTATTTTCGGTGTAACAAGTGTTGACTTTTTAGGACATAATATTTCTGGGGCTGGAATTAGACCCTCTGATGAAAAAGTGATAGCTATTCGTAGTTTTGAACGTCCTAAATCTATTAAACAGGCGCAGAAATTTATAGGCATGGTTAATTATTACCATCGATATGTACCAACATTAGCTGAGTTTACGGCAGTTATCTACGATTTAATCAATCGAACAACTAAAAAACGTGACAAGTCCTTAATTTGGGATGACACAACTAATAAAGCCTTTGAATGTATTAAAGAAAAGTTTGCGTCTACGATATTATTAAATCATTTTAACAAAGATGCCAAACTCTCTTTAAATGTGGATGCATCTAATACGGCAATTGGTGGTGTCATACATCAAACGTTTGATAACAAATCAGAGCCACTAGCTTTCTTTTCTAAGAAACTTTCTCCATCCGAGGTTAAGTACAGTGCATTTGACAGGGAGTTGCTAGCTATTTATTTGAACATTAAACATTTTCGCTATCTTTTAGAAGGACGACAATTTACAGTTTTTACGGATCACAAGCCTTTGATATATGCTTTGAGTTCAAAAACCGAACGTAGTCCGAGACAAACTAGACATATGGAATTCATTGCACAATTTACTAATGACATACGATATATTAAAGGACAGGAGAACATTATAGCTGACACATTATCTCGAGCTTTCGAAGTTGATGCAATTAAGGGTACAGAACTGAATTTCAAAGTTTTACAAAATGAACAAGAACAGGATGAGGAACTTAACACATTAAAATCTGGAGACACATCACATAACCTTAAATTAATTCAAGTTCCACTTTTAAATTTTAATATTTGGTGTGAAATGACAGGTGAGAATCCTAGGCCATTTGTTCCAAATTGTTTACGCAAGACAGTGTTTAATATGTTACATGGCATTACACATCCTGGTACAAAAGCTACACGTCGTCTAATTATTAAAAAGTACTATTGGCCAAAAATGCACAAAGAAATTAATATTTGGTCAAAAGAATGTATAAATTGTCAAAAATCGAAGGTTAATCGTCACACTAAATCTCCAGTAATTAAAATTCCGATTCCCAAAAGTAGATTTGATCATATTCATTTAGATATTGTTGGACCTCTTCCTGTATCGAAAGGACATCGTTACATTTTTACAATAGTTGACAGGTTCACGCGTTGGCCCGAGGCATACGCATTAAAGGACATTTCAGCGGCAGTGGTTGCAAATAAATTTTTTAGAGAATATGTTTCACGTTTTGGGGTACCGTTAAAAATCACTACAGATCAGGGTACTCAGTTTATGTCAAAATTGTTTTCGGAACTAACAAAATTGCTTGGTAGTCATCACGTTACAACTTCTGCATATCATCCTCAAGGGAATGGTATGGTAGAACGGTTTCACAGGCAATTAAAAGCTACGATAATGGCTAGAAATGGAATCAACAATTGGTATGATGAGCTGCCGATAATACTTCTTGGTTTACGATCGATGTATAAAGAAAGTATTTCAGCCACATCATCTGAGATGGTTTTTGGGCAAAATTTACGCCTACCCGGTGAACTTGTGGTTCCTTCTGAAGAAAAATTTTCCCCAATTGAAGTTTTAGGCAATTTACGGGAACATTTTAAAAATGTTAAATCAAATTTAAGGCATAATCAAAATTCTGATACTGGTGTATATAAACCAAATGATTTGGAGACTTGTAAATTTGTTTTTATGCGTGTTATTAATAAAAGATCATTGCAACAACCATACGAAGGACCTTATAAGGTTGTTGAAAAAAACAAAAAATATTTCAAACTTGAAGTAGATAATGAGGTTAAAAAAATTGCAATAGACAGACTAAAACCGGCAATCATTGAAACAGAACTAATACCAGAAACAAACACTAATACAATGAATAACACAACATCAAATAAGAAACGAGTTACTTTTAATTTATATAACATTAATTCTCTAGAAGGGGGAGTATTGTAGGGTTTGTATTTGTGTTATTACCTTTTATTGTACTGTGTTCATTTCAACTTTGTAATTTTGGAAATTTTGGATTTATGTGATTTTTGTGGTTCGTCAATCAAACAGAAAATTTTCATTATTATTCAAACTTTTCTCAAATTGTTTACAACGGAAAATAAAATAAGTTTTGTTATTTTTTTTATTTAAAATAAATACCATTTTAAATACCTACAAGTGCTAACACTGGTTGCGGACCGAGGAATGCCTGGTCTGAGCCAACTCTGGCCAAATGATTAGATGTCTCATAACCAGATACTCCAGATTGACCTGGCACCCAGAGTAAAACAACGTGGTTATGTTCACCATCATATTTTAGTCGAGACTTGCATTGCCGAACTAGTTCGGAAGTACTTAAATAGAGGGCTGGTCAATGCCTTAAGTGCCGCTTGGTTGTCACTGCAGTTGTCGTCCTTCGCCTCTACCTATGTTCCACACTTAGTCCATGGCTTTGAGTATTGCAATTACCTCAGCCTGGAAGACCGAAGCATATTCCCCTACAGAAAAGTGAAGCTTATCTCCATTAAACTCGAAAAAGACCCCAGATCATGACCCAGAGTCAGTTTTGAAGTCATTAGTGAAGAATCGACAATGTGTGAGTCCGGTCTCAGCGATGGAATCAAACCAGCATTTAGTCTCAGGGAACTCAACATTATAGAATCTCTTCAACAGAGGTAATGGTGGCGTAATATCCTGTAGCATTGAAAAGACACAAGTGCTTAAATCTCTGCCGCCAGCAATTTCCGTCGCGCCCCACTCATTGTCATACCTGCATCCGGTTCTTTTTAGTCTACAGGAAAAACACTAACTGACGGTAAGTGCAGCAGTGCCTCAAGAGCACTATACATGTCAAGAGCACTATACACCACTAAAAAAATTAAAGTTAAATAAATAGGCTATCAAGCAACCATTTTGGTTCTTTACATCGAAACCAGATAAAACTTCGTGGACCCCTATTTACAACTCATGGACCCCCATATTTTTTCACATCACCGTGGACCCCCATCGAGTCTTCCGTGGACCCCTGGGGGTCCATCTGAACCACTTTGGGAATCACTGGTATTTTAAAGCTCATACAGCTCACAATCCATCGTCTGCGGTACTTGCCGTCGCCAATGCGTAAACGCCCATAAATCTTTGTTTCTCTCGCAAACTCCAACAGCCGACTCATCAGATGTTTTCATTGCCCATGCGTCCGCGCCATAAACTAGCACAGGCATAATGAGTGACTTATAGAGTAAGATTTTTGTACGGCTACTCACTTCGAAGTAGCACTTGTTGGCAAGAGTGATTCGGCGTTGAATTTCGCTACTGACATTATTATTGCTGTTAATGCTGGTTTCCAAGTAAAGGGAATTCCCCACATGCTCGAAATTATAATTGTCAACAGGGACGTGGGTGAGAAGGCGCGAATGCGCTGACTGTTTGGGTGATGACAGGAGATACTTCGTTTTGTCCTCGTTCACCACCAGACCCACACGATTTGCTTCTCTATCTGATTCCAAGAAGGTAGAACAGACATAGCCCTTACTTCCAACAATAATGCCGATGTCGTTGTCATACACCAGCAATTGTACGCTCTTGTAAAGTATTGCGCCTGAGCGGTTCGGTCTAGCGACTACTATTATCTTCTCCAACATCTGATTAAAGAAATCACACGAAAGGGGGTGACCTTGTTTTAAACCTTGCTTGGTATCACACGGCTGGAGGGAAGCTTCTCAATTCTGACGGAGCTAGTGGTATTATTCAACGTCATTTTACACAGCCGTATTAGTTTCGCTGGGATACGAAATTGAGGCATCTCGAAGTAAAGACAACTTATTTTCGTGCTGTCGAAAGTGTCTTTGAAATCGACAAATAAAAGGCATGTGGCAATCCTATTCCTACGGGTCTTTTCAAAGTTTTGTCGCATTGCGAATACGAGAGCTATGGTGGATTCGGCAGATCTGAAACCACACTGGTAAGGCGCAATCAGTTCGCTGACGGAGGGCTTCAGCCTTTCACACAACACGCTCGACCAAACAGTTCCTTCCTTGTGGATTGGCCAGAGAACACTTGAATTCGGCTGGCAGGCCGTCAGCTCCAGCAGCTTTATTACTTTTCATCAGCATGTCGCTATTCGTACCTCGTCCTAGTCAGGCGCTGGGACATCAACGCCATTGGCATCGACTGGGGGCTCGGGTTCGTCTTTTCCACTTCTTTCAGTGCTGCTGCCATCCCAAAAGGTCGAAAAGTGTTCCCTATATAATTTAAGTATGTTCTGGACATCGGTCACTAGGTCACCATGGTTGTTCCTACAGTAGTCTTGAAACCTCCCGTAAGTCGCACAACTCTCTGATAAAAATTTCTGGTGTTTTTCTGGCGGCCAGCACTTCAAGCTCTTCTCACTCACGTATTTCGACCTCTCTCTTCTTATTGCTCTTCGGCTCCCTATAACGGTTCCACATGGCTCGCGTTGCGCCCGATCCCGGCGTGATCCTGTAGGCGGCACCTTTTTTTCTCCGCAGCTTCTTGACACTCCTCATCGTACCATTAACGAGCGGGAAATGTGGTTCCACTGCTCGCGTATGTCGGTTTGGTGAAGAGTGCTCGGCAGATGTGAGAGCCAAGTGGCGAAACAATGGGCCTTCTGTTGCGATTGCAGCTTTTCGACGTTGAGTTTTCCTTGCAATGTAGGGCGCACATTTTTTGCTGCACCGAGGCGGGTGCGTATATTGCAACGGTGGGCAATCGCGGCTCTTTTTATTTAATTTTTGCTTAGAACATTTGGCTCTTTTTACTATTGAAAATACTTGTTTCTTTGCTGGATATTCTTTTCCATTGTGTTGTTTTTTTTATTTTATCCTTTCTATATACAAATACGCAAATTGAGATCGAACATTACCTGCAATTTGGAGAATGAAAATTGGCTGACTTAATGTTCTTTACCGATATGATGGAACATTTGCAAACTTGAATTTGTCTCTACAAGGAGAGAATAAACATTTTTTTGATTTGTCGCAAATTATTTTAAGTTTTGAAGCTAAACTACGTCTTTTTATTCATGATCTCAAAACAAAAGAATATTTCATCATTTTCCATGGGTACAAAAATTATTTCGCATGATTTAAAAACAAGTNATATTTCATCATTTTCCATGGGTACAAAAATTATTTCGCATGATTTAAAAGCAGATTTTGAAAAAAGATTTACCGATTTTAAATTATTTAAATGTACGTTTGCATACTTTATAAACCCTTCTTTATGTAACACTAGCTTTTACCCGCGGGTTCCACCCCACGCCGGAAGGAATTAAAGGGGTCATGTGACTTGTGGTTCCGAAGTTATGGCTGATAAAAATTTCCAAGCCTATGTTAAGTGCTAAGCCCCCTTTTACAAATAAGGTATATATAAAATAAATTTATATATACCTTACTATAAGCACCTACCATGTCTTCATACCAAATGTGTTTATGTGACTTATGGTTCCGAAGTTATAACTGGTAAAATATTCCACGCCTTTGGGATTTTACGCTCCCTTTCACAGTCTCATTTATATATATACCTTACTATAAGCACCTACCATAGATATGTCTGCATACCACATTTCAAGTTCATGTGACTTATGGTTCCGAAGTTATGACTGACTAAAAATTCTCCGCCTATGTTATCTGCACGCCTCTTTTTACAAACTCATTTATATATACATATCTTAAGATAAGCATCTACCATAGATATGTTTTCATACCAAATTTCAAGTTCATGTGACTTACGATTCCGAAGTTAGAGCTGATTAAATAACTCACGCCTATGGGAGATGCCACGCCCCCTTTTCCTACACCGCCAATTTTTTCCCACAAATATTTTAAGAGATATACAACATGAAAATTTTAGTTAGTATAGGAGGTGTCACGCCCTCTTTTCCAGTACTGCCCATTTTTCTCTATTCCTATAACCTTCCCGGGGTGAAAGCAAATAAGTGTGCAAAGTTTCGTGCGATTCCGTGCCGCGGTTCATAAGTTATAAGGTAATAAACAAACAGACATTCACATTTATATATATAGATAACTAGCAGAGCACCCGACGTCGTTCGGGATAAACAAATAAAAATATAAAACAGTAATACAAATATTCAGTTCAGCATAATTTAAAGGAGACAAACTATTTTCTTTGTTTACATTAAGGCATCCTTATGAACCATACTTTTAGCTTTGTCGTGCTTTAGCTAATATATATTGATCACCACTTGTAATACAAATCTTGTTCCATTATTAATATTAGGTGGATTAAGGTAACAAACAAATTTCTAAATCAAAATTAGTCTACTACGGTACACTTTTCTGGTAGAATGCTTATTTCAGAAAAAGTTTTATTCATTATACATGCACATGTTTCGTTTAACAGCATCGCGGGATCAATAAAATGATTTAATCTTTCCATTTCAAAATAATCTAAAGACGGTAAGGTTTCAAAAAAAACACAGTTTTAAATATCCGAGTTATCTAATAGATGAACACATACAAACTCATTTATATATACTTTACTCTGAACACCTCCCATTGATACCTATGAACGAATACTAAATTTCAAGTTCATGTGACTTATGATTCCCAATTTATGGCTGATTAAAAATTTCCCCCTACGGGATGTGCCACGCTCCTTATATATATAAGCACCTACGATAGATATGTCTGCATACCAAATTTAAATTTCATGTTTTTGAAGTTATAGCTGATAAAAATGTCCACGCCTATGGGATTTGCCACGCCATCTTTTACAAACTCATTTATATTTATCTTTTTATAAGCACCTACCAAAACTATACCTGCACACCAAATTTTAAGTTAGTGCGACAAACTCATTTATATATACCCTCATATAAGCACCTACCATTGATATGTTTGCATATTAAATTTCAAGTTCGAGGGACTCATGGTCCCGAAGTTATAGATGATAAAAAAATCCACGCCTATGGGATGCGCCACGCCCCCTTTTACAAACTTATTTATACAGAACTTATTTTAAGCACCTACCAAATATGTATATGACTGCATACCGAATTTCAAGTTGATGCGACATATGGCTCCGAAGTTATAGCTGATAAAAATTGCAACGAATATGGGATATGCCATGCCCCGTTTCACAAAGTCATTTATATACCCTCGTATAAGCACCTACTACTGATATGTTTTCATATCAAATTTCAAGTTCGTGTGACTTAAGGTTCCGAAGTTATAGCTGATAAAAAATTCCACGCCTATGGGATGTGCCACGAGTTTGTAGTTTATATATACCCTCCTATAAGCACCTACCATTGTTATGTCTGCATACCAAATTTCAAGTTCGTGGGACTTATGGTCTGGAAGTTATGGCTGATTAAAAATTTCACGCCTATGGAAGGTGCCACGCCCCCTTGTCCGATCCCAAGTTTTTCACCCTATTATAGGCCCAGGTGTCATGGCAATACTCTGTCAAAATTTTGTTCGATTCTGTCCGTCTGCTTAGACTGCAACCTGGCACATACATACGTACATACTTCCACAAATATATAGTAGATATCTACCCTTCCNTTTTTGAAGTTATAGCTGATAAAAATGTCCACGCCTATGGGATTTGCCACGCCATCTTTTACAAACTCATTTATATTTATCTTTTTATAAGCACCTACCAAAACTATACCTGCACACCAAATTTTAAGTTAGTGCGACAAACTCATTTATATATACCCTCATATAAGCACCTACCATTGATATGTTTGCATATTAAATTTCAAGTTCGAGGGACTCATGGTCCCGAAGTTATAGATGATAAAAAAATCCACGCCTATGGGATGCGCCACGCCCCCTTTTACAAACTTATTTATACAGAACTTATTTTAAGGACCTACCAAATATGTATATGACTGCATACCGAATTTCAAGTTGATGCGACATATGGCTCCGAAGTTATAGCTGATAAAAATTGCAACGAATATGGGATATGCCATGCCCCGTTTCACAAAGTCATTTATATACCCTCGTATAAGCACCTACTACTGATATGTTTTCATATCAAATTTCAAGTTCGTGTGACTTAAGGTTCCGAAGTTATAGCTGATAAAAAATTCCACGCCTATGGGATGTGCCACGAGTTTGTAGTTTATATATACCCTCCTATAAGCACCTACCATTGTTATGTCTGCATACCAAATTTCAAGTTCGTGGGACTTATGGTCTGGAAGTTATGGCTGATTAAAAATTTCACGCCTATGGAAGGTGCCACGCCCCCTTGTCCGATCCCAAGTTTTTCACCCTATTATAGGCCCAGGTGTCATGGCAATACTCTGTCAAAATTTTGTTCGATTCTGTCCGTCTGCTTAGACTGCAACCTGGCACATACATACGTACATACTTCCACAAATATATAGTAGATATCTACCCTTCCCTTAGCGAAAAATAATTTTTGGGGATATCTCGGCCACAGGGCCACCTATCGTGTAAGCTTTTGTCCAAATATTTCTTTTCAATTGGCTAAATTGTATTCAAAATATGAGCCAAATCGGCAAGTAAATGCAATTTTTAGGAATATCTTGACCCCAGCGCCACCTAGCAAGCAAATTTTTGGTAGAAATATTTCTTTTCATGGTACTGATATATGTTCCAAATATGAACCAAATCGGTCCAGCCGTTTAGTTGTTTAGTGACATTTAATGTACAAAATTGTGAAATAGTGACGTCTCAGCATTCTTCATTTTTCGGCAACAACAACAAAAAGTTTTGAATTTTTTTTTTTATCGGAAAACCTTCCACACAGAATGTCCAAAATAGTACTTCANATATGTTCCAAATATGAACCAAATCGGTCCAGCCGTTTAGTTGTTTAGTGACATTTAATGTACAAAATTGTGAAATAGTGACGTCTCAGCATTCTTCATTTTTCGGCAACAACAACAAAAAGTTTTGAATTTTTTTTTTTTATCGGAAAACCTTCCACACAGAATGTCCAAAATAGTACTTCATACAGAATTGAAATCGGTTCAGCCGTTTGGTCAGGCATCGCGGTCATACGAAAAACATTTCATTTTCATAGATTGAGGATGAATTTACATACAATATCCGAAATACTCCTTTTTAAGAAAAGCGAAAGAAGAAAAATTGGAGTTTTTGGAATTAAAAGAAGATACTGGAAATGCAACAAATGCTAGAATTCCGGCAACAAGTACCAGATTTAAAATATCCGCTGTTGAAAACAGCTGCGTGCCGTATATTTTCAATTTTTGGTACAACGTATAACTGTGAGTCTTTGTACTCTACAATGAAATTCGTAAAGTAAAAATACCGTTCACAATTAGTTCCATTCGCGTGCCTATTAAATATTGTAAGTTTTCAAAAACCATCAGCGTTTTGCAATCGCGTACGCAAAAAACTTTCACTGTAGGGGAAATTGAGAGAGCAAAGTGACATTTCATTTTGAGGGGAAGCTGTTAGTTTCTGCTGGAAAAATTTTTGCCAACAGCAATTTGCCAACAAGGAAACAGCTGATCGAAAACAGCTGGTTGGAATTTACGCAAATCCCTAAATTGAATTTGATGGTTTGAAAGTTAAAATATTAAAATGCGACTAATTAAACTTGTAAGAAGGAAGCAATTATTCACTGAGCCAAAAGCACAATGGCTTTTTCAACCAAGTCATAGTTTGATTTTTTCATGGTCAATAAGCCGATTGTAACAAATGTGATTCAAGTTGAACATTCGCTTGCTGTTATTTGTTGGCTTCCAGCAGTACGAATGTCGTCAGCGCGATACATAATTTTTATTTTTTTCTGTTTTTGGTTTTTCTTAATTATAAAAAAGCTTCTGTGAAGTGCAGAACAAATCAAACGACGAAGAAAATTGATTCAACTGTAGCTGAGTGTGTAGAGATGCTTGCTGTTATTTGCTAATCCCGCCAGAGGCAGCATGTTAAAATGATAATAAAAATTTTTGTTTTGTATCTCCGAATTATGAAGAAGCATCTGTGAAGTGCAGAACATAAACGTATTCAAACGACAAATCGCCAACTAAAAGTTTGGTTAATGTAAACAAAATTGCGGTTAATATTACCAAATCATTGTTGAAAATAACAACCAAGGCATTGTTAATATTAAAAAAAAATTACGTTGATTGGTAAAATTAACCATTTTTTGCTTAATTTTTCTCTCAGTGTTCGTTTAGTCAGTGAACTGTGTCAGGATAAGGCCGCGGGATTTGTTTTCTTACGTTATCAATTTTATACTTTTGAATGTAAACAAAATTTCTATCAGCTGTTCGTCTAACTTGCAAGTTTCTGCAAATTTTCTTTTCACGTACTATTTTGGATATATTTGTCTTGTGAGAGCATAAATGATATTTCGCCGGAAATTTGCCGTTGAACATTTTTTACTGGAGATTTTGAACGAACGTACCTATTGACTAACCAACATTTAACAGAACGGTTACGAGCGGCTTTAACTGACGTAAAACCAGATTTTGAAAATTTGGTCATGAGCTCTTTTGAATTTTCCTTAATATTTATCTCACGCACATTAGAATAATAATAAAATTAATGTTTTTCATTTCTAATAATAATTTTATGTAAAAATAAATTTTTTCTTTGTGTGGCTCTTTGTAGCATTTAGAATTTAGATGCAGTGATCGGACTTCTACCACATTGTGGTAGATCTACCACTTTTTGGAGCATCCACCACATCTACCACACAAAGTCAGAAATCTACCACATATTCGCATTTTTGCGTAGTTATAATTTAGCTCCACATGATTTTCTTAATTTTTTTAATTTTAAGAACAACAAGTAAGAAAGTCTATGCNTTGTACTGGAACCTGCAAATTTTTACTGGAAAAGTGTATATTAACCCAAAACAAGTAAGAAAGTCTAAGTTCGGGCGGAGCCGAACATTAAATACCCGGCGCAAGTATTAAATATATGTTTTTCACCTTTCCGAAAGCTACCGCTACATGGTAAACCGGGGTGTATCAATTTTGAGTAAATTAGCGTCCTTAAATTTCGAAATATTGAAGTTTCAAGCATTTCTGAAATTTACTGTTATATGTCAAGCGGCCTCAATTTTAGTCCGATTTCAACAATTTTCAACGGTTTGCTTTTATGTGGCAAGCACAATAACCATACCGAGCTTGGTACAAATTGCTAGAACGGTTAGCGAGATACATATA
>NW_016158179.1:142547-149922 GCF_001687245.7 Rhagoletis zephyria
AAAAATTGTCCAACACTAAACACTATGTGATAACAAGTAGGGACAGGATATCGAATAGTACTCATTTACAGTATCACTGTAAAAATATCGAGCTGTATAAATATTGTAATAAAAAGACTCGATATTCCAAATATCGAAACAAAATTCAAAAAATTAAATCTGAATATTGGTGTTATTTTCTATTAAAGAATTAACACTTTGCACTTTAATAAGTACATCACTGAAGGCGCGCCACATACCAACCTAAGATAGTTCACATTTCTGCGCTTTAAAGCTCAAAATATATCCATATTGCTTTACATATAAATTCCAAAGTAAGTTAGGAGGTTATAGTACGACAAAGATTTGCATGAAATGGAATGTTTAAAAACAATATTAACAACAAAACTTTCAATAGAATTTTAGTAAGGACAAATTTTTACATTTTGGAATTTGGAAAATTAACTTTAAATATTTCAAACATTACTACAAAAAGTTTTATACAAATAGGCTTGCCCGATTCCCAGAGTTTTAGATTTTNCGATACGTACGATTCCAAAAAATATCGTTTGAAAACTTTCAAGTAAAAAGTAATGGTATCGAATGGCAAAAATATCGAAATTCGTGTCCCTAATAACAAGAATGATAGGATACAAGATTTCGCATTCACGGCGGCGATGAGTAAACAAGCCGAATGGGAGGAGAAAAGAAACTGTCAAACAATCGATTTCTCAATTTTAAATTTTTCGTCGAGAAACGTGACTTTATTGTGTTAAATTGCAAAATATATGATTTATAAAAAGGATTAATAAAGAAAATGTAAAAAATCGGCGATTTTTGTAAAAAATTAGNTTTGGAATTTGGAAAAATAACTTTAAATATTTCAAACATTGTCATACAAATGTATCATTATTAACAGTAACTTTGTAATGTACATTTACGATTCGATACGTACGATTCCAAAAAATATCGTTTGAAAACTTTCAAGTAAAAAGTAATGGTATCGAATGGCAAAAATATCGAAATTCGTGTCCCTAATAACAAGAATGATAGGATACAAGATTTCGCATTCACGGCGGCGATGAGTAAACAAGCCGAATGGGAGGAGAAAAGAAACTGTCAAACAATCGATTTCTCAATTTTAAATTTTTCGTCGGGAAACTTGACTTTATTGTGTTAAATTGCAAAATATATGATTTATAAAAAGAATTAATAAAGAAAATGTAAAAATCTGCGATCTTTGTAAAAAATTAGCACATTACAGTGCATCTAAAGTTTTTAACGCGTTGTTTCCTTTTACTTGAGGATTGTCAAAATTTGGCAAAATCCAAGTTAAAAGTTTTTTCTAGAGATTCGAATTAAAAAGTTTTCAGTTAAGGTGAAACCTTGCCGATTTTTTTTTTAAATTTTTGGTAAAAGTTTGATCCGAAACCTGAGATCTACCACATTTTTTCTAAATCTACCACATTTTTTTCCAGAATCTACCACACAGAATTTTTATTAAGTCCGATCACCATATATGTAATACTCCTATATTGGCAGTAAGAGCTAGTACCGTCCGAAAACACTACAGTACAGATATATCAATAAACACGTACGAAAGAAAAGGAACACATACGTTTATAAATAAACATGTACACAACACATATACAAAAACGGCACTCAAGTACACAATACATTGACAAAAACGGTACTAGACTGTCTCGTTTTGATTTCGGAATGCTTACACATTGAGAAGTTAGCTTACTGCCAATATAGAATTATTACATATATACCGATCACTGTTTAGATGTGGCTCTTTCGGCCTCGGCCTTGCAACAGCTGATCCCATTTGGTCGCCTTTATAATTTGGGTGACCATATTTAGAAAAAACTAAACCATATTTAGAAATGAGGAAATGATAACAAATATAAATGTAAAACAAACAAAGATTATTATAAATAATTTGTTTCAAGCCAGATTTAACGAATCCACAACTATATTTTTCAAACAACAAAAAAAAAATCGTGTTTAGGTTGTTTTCTTTTAAAACTTTGAAAGCAAAAAACAAATACGGCCACCTTTGGCACGCACAGCTGTCATCGCCCAACAGGGCGATAGAAATAAATCTATCGCCATGAAACCCCGCCAAGCGAACTTCGCATTTCGCTTTGGCTGTGTTCAATTTCATATGCTTGCGGGTGTTCTAACAGCGCGAATTTCGCTGTGGTGAGTTCGCCGTTCGCCGGCATTGTATTTCAGCTATTATGTAAGTGGGAATTAAGAATGTACATTTGGTATCAGACATACCTCTGAGCCGCTTTACAAAGTAAGTTACGCATAATGCAGAGCAGTCGCTCGGAGTAGTTCGGCGCTTGGAAATAACTTCGGCTGCACGTTATTTTGCAACTGACAATGTAATGTGTTGTCGGAGGTTTTCATTTTGCGCTTTACTAGTAGATGACATTGGCCATGATGACAATTTTGGTACTAAAAACTGAAAGAAAACACGGCTTACCTCGTAAGGTGCTTACCTATTTTCCCAGGGGGATGTATCTAAATAAATAAGTGTATGTGCACAAATTTTCAAAGCTATAAAGCCTTAATTGTACACAAAATTTGTATAAATCAATTTCTGTATAGGAAGTAAATTTTATGATGATAATTAAATTGTTCTGGTGAGTATTAAACCGAAATCGGACAGAAAAAGAACCCGATCAACCAAAACATAATAAAGCGCGAACATGAATAACCAAATCAAATCGTTGATACATACATGTGTACTTACGTCCTACATCTCTCAGCGTCGTACGGCGTTTATAATCCACTCTAAATTGAACAACACTTTAAAATCAATATTAAATTAACAAAAGCAAGAGAGGCGAGGATGAAAGAAACGCGTTACAAATAAATAAGACGTCCCAACAATAAAGCAGCAGGTAAAGGTGAATAGTAAAAATGACCATATGGCTTAATCGAATTATTAATAATAACGATAATAACAATAAAAACCATATAATATTGAATAGGAACCGTGGCAGCGCGAAGCAGTCAATACGAATTCACACATTCATATGTATGTACATATGTATGCATTTACCTATATGCGTGTGCATAGTATTAGGTACTTCCCAGTCGGGCCGTGCAGAATGTGGTTCCGAAAATAATGCCTTTTTAGGTACCAGTTTTTTAATGATAAATTTTAAGTACATTTAATTTATGTATGATATGTAATATCTGTCTGAAAAGGTAACCTCATTCTTCTTTCTCCATTATGTAGGTATAGATAAGCACTTGTTATGCTATGACTTCGGCAAATAAGACCAAAGTGATCGAAAACTTTCCAGACCAGCAACAACCACTTCATGCGAAATTTCCTTTTTAAAGAACGGTTCATGTTTTTGCAACTACTACTGTTTTTGGAAGGAACCAAGTCCGACTGGGTACCGCTGAGCAGACAACAGTGATCGAGTTCGCTCATCGTAAACCACGTAAACTGGCAATGTTGTATTTTGACCACGACGTGCTGCGGCTGAAGCGACTAAAATGACGACAGAGGCCGCAGTGGCGGCTCTGCCGGTGATTTCGGCTCAAACAAGTACGCGTTGGCCCAGTAGCGTGCGCGTGAACAGCAACAGCGATATGATTTATGAACTGGCAGCGGTTGTTATCGCAATAAAATTTAAAAATCTCTTCATTCTATTCTCGTTAATTATTTTCGGTTGAGAGTTTTCGGCTTACCTTTCGAAGGCAATGATGCCGACGAACGCCGTAAACCAGCATCATGTGCACGCCACAAATGCCAGATCAAATCTGTAACAAAAATAAAATTAACCGGCGGATACTTGCTTTTATTTCCCTTTTTAACGACGGACCAATTTAAACACAAACAGCTGAATTAAAGGAGGCTAATCAGACAGAAAATACTTCATATGAAATACATATCTACGACCGGTGCTGCCTTTTTGATCCGTATCCTTCAGAAGTTTTTGAGAGACGCTTTTTCCTTGACGTAGAGCTTGCTTTTGTGCTTTAAGAATTGGAAAAAACTCTTCTTTGGTTATGTAAAGTACTTCCTACATAAGCTTAAATTCATACTGCTTAAACATTGTAAGTTTATGTATTACAAGAGAAAAACAAAATTTGTATGATTTACTGTTTTTTGATTAACCTTAATTAAAGACAAAACACACAGTCATATAACAGTTTCATAGTTCTGTTTACTGATCCTATGACTACGTTTGCATTAGAGGGTAAAGTACATCTGCTCAGCATCTAGCGACGCACTATGGCGCCTTTTGCCTTTTTTCGTTGCAAAACTCATAACTTTTGAACTAATGAAGATATTTTAAGAATTTATTGCAATTTATTGAATCTATTGCATCTGAAAGTAAAATATCTAAGCGTTAAAATGAATAAAAACACAGGGTGCTGAGATAACAGGGTGCTTTAAAATACATAGTCAAACTTGAGATATTGTTGAAAAGTGTAAAAACCAAAATTTTTCGGTAAGTACTGAAGCAAAATTAATGAAAGTTAGTTAATAATATTGTATTCAAACATTAAATAGGATAATTAACAATTTTGGTGAAGGGGCGTGGCGCAGCCTACGTATGATAAATAGTTTTATCTCCGTAACCACTTTACTAATCTCTACCAAACTCGGTGGATGCATTGCTTTAGGTAAAGGTTTAATGTAAGGTAGTATGAACGCCAACGGTGGCGAATACCAACGAGTACTCTCTGCAGATGAGGAAGGATGAGGAAGAGTCAATTGACCACTATCTGTGTCGATGTCCAGGTCTCCAGACGAAACGACTCAAGCACTTGGGTTCACGCTTATTCAACAGTCTGGGCGAAGTAGCAGAACTGGAACTGTTGGATCACCTCGACTTCATCAGGGATAGTAATTGGTTCAGTAAAATAATAACTTAAAGCTACTCTTTCGATATAGGTACGTGTCTCCTACTGACACTCACTAAAAGAGGGCACTCACAATGGACAATTCTGTCTCCGAGTGAAAGTATGGATTATTCCACACACGTCCTCCTAACCTAATCTACCATAAGGTGGTATGAACTAGTGGCGTTTTCTTTTATATGACGGTTCAGGTATAATTTCTGCCCCTGCGTTTCCAGTCAAGGCCAATTTGCATTTATTCGCTGTAAAAAAATAAGAAGTATCAAACAAACTGCCGTCCCTAAATTGGAGCACTGAGCTTGGCGTTTTTCAAGCCAACGGGTGCCAGCTCGCGCTATACCAAAATCAACGCGACGTAATTTTTGATATTTTCTCATTTCTTCTCGTTTTTATTCTCCTTTCCTCTTTCACTTTTTTGTCCTCTCTTTTTCTTTCCGTCTTCTGCATCTAACTTAAGTACTTACGCTTTGTCAAAAATAAAAATTCCATTTTCTCAGTGCTAGCGCCGCATTATTGTGGGACATAAAGGTAGCGCCCCTTGGAGAGCGATGCTTGACGCCTGCAAAAAGGACGAAGCAAAAGGGCGAGGCTGTAAAGCAGAGGTGGGCAGCCTCGGCAGAGCATTTTGGTAGTGTGCGTGCAATTGATGTCACTGTGTGCGAGCGAGCAAGACGTGCAGTTGAATGAAGCTTTCGCTGCCTTCTCAAGCATAGCGTATATGTATACGCGAATACGACGCGCAGTCGCCCGCCGGGCAGATGCTGCCCAGCTGTGCTGTAAAGCCTAACGAGTCGTTAGTAACGACAGATACGACGGAGAAAAACCCACTACGTCGAGGTCTGCGGCGCGACCCGCTGGGCCAAATGTGACAAGAGCGGTGGAAGGAGGTTGAAATGCTACTACTGGAAACACTCTTCTCGAGAATGGAAGCCGACTCAAATTCACCTACGGTTGCCAGACGTACTGATTTGATCAGTGCAGTACTGATCTTTCATCTCTTGTACTGATTTTATTCATTTCTTCAATAAGTACGCTAATCTTCTGATTTTTAAAAATTTGTACTGATTTGTACTGAATTTTCAATTCAAACGAGATACCTTAGCATTTTCTTAAGGTTTTTACATAACGTTGGAACTTCCTTAAACTGTACTGTAAAAAATTAGAAAATAATTTAATTATAGTTGACATGTTTTAGATAATGTTTGGTATGCCCAAGAAATTAATACAACAAAAAGATCAGTCGTTTTATGGGCATATCGCTGGGTCGTTACGTACCGGTTGCGATAATATGATGGAGCTTAAATTATTTAAAAAGAAGGCTGAAATTTTTATCGGGTGTTGTTAGTTATCTCGAAAATACTTATGTAACTTTCAGTTTAATAACAATAAATTTGAAAATTCGAATGGCTTTTGCCTATAACTTACAACACCTTTTTCTCAATTTACTATGTGTATAAAGTTAGCGAAACAACATCAAGCAAAAAATGTCGCATATAGCCATGAATTTGCCGTTTTTTTGCGACAGTCAAAATCGTTCAGTTTAATAACAATAAATTTGAAAATTCGAATGGCTTTTGCCTATAACTTACAACACCTTTTTCTCAATTTACTATGTGTATAAAGTTAGCGAAACAACATCAAGCAAAAAATGTCGCATATAGCCATGAATTTGCCGTTTTTTTGCGACAGTCAAAATCGGGATGGGATGAAACCAACGGGAAATGTTATATCGGTCAAAAACAAGTTATACGTGGCCCGCTGGGTCACGTCTAGGAATCGAGATATATCGATTTGAAGTTAGTAACTATCATATAGGGGAAATATTCTAGTCAAAATGAGATACCTTCACTTAATTGTGAATAAAAGCGAAACGCGTCCATCGCTTTTCATGATCTATGTCTCATTTTGCTTAAAGGTTATGTGACTTTGCGTGAAAGTAATACGACTTGCCTATTTTCCGTTTTGGATTTTTTATGAACTTAAAAAATAAAAAAAAATTTAATATTTTAGTCAAAAAATATTTTTTTGCTTCATACATTTATTTTTACCGGCAAAACTGTTGATTATATAGAAAAACGTTATATAAACAGATTAAAGGAATTGTAATTTTTAATTTGTTTGAGCAAAATCGGACTAGTGGTTCTCGAGTTATGTCAAAAAAAAGACCACCAAAGGTGACAATTTCCCCTATATGATAGTTACTAACTTCAAATCGATATATCTCGATTCCTAGACGTGACCCAGCGAAACGCCGGGACACGTATAGCTTCTTTTTTACCGATATAACTTTCCCCGGTAGTTTGAACCTTTTCCGATCACTGACCCCTACCATTTGTCTCACAGTGTTAGTTGTGGAAAAAATAATTTTGTCGCTCTGGTATTTTTTTATACCCGAGCGCACTTGTGCACAAGGGTATATTAATTTTGTTCACATAACGGTTGTTTGTAACAGCCAAAACGAATCGAGATAGATATAGACAAATGTATACATAAATGC
>NW_016158179.1:150781-156752 GCF_001687245.7 Rhagoletis zephyria
TAAAAACAATTAATTTTTTTGTTGCATAATTTGCCGTTTGGCTTGTTTTGTGCATTAAAACTGTTCTTGATTTTGTCGTTTAATTGTTTTTTTTTAACAGCCTTATTTAAAAAAAAAAAATAGGGACTTGGAAAGCGGTTTAAAAATTGGTTACAAATAATAAAAACAATTAATTTTTTTGTGACATAATTTGCCGTTTGGCTTGTTTTGTGCACTAAAACTGTTTTTGATTTTGCCGTTAAATTTGTTTTTGTTTAAACAACCTTATTTAAATAAAAATGCGTGTGTAACACCGTGCACATGATAGAAGTGAAACTTCTTAAAAAAGGTGTGAGTACCAGGTACCTACTCACGAAATTGGATGTGTAAACATATGTTTACGGTTCGGCAAACCATTAGGCGATTGAGTTACATACATAGGTTTGGTTAGAAATCAAACCATACACATAATTTATTTATTCATTTTCCGGTAACACCACCTTATATGAATTCGCGCTTCTAGCATCCATAGGACCGGGTTGTAATGGAAGTAATTGTATGTTTAACAAATAAATGAAAATATTTATAATGCAATCATTAGATCCTTACGAATTCGCTATTACCAAGGCACTAAGTAACGTACGCACTTTTGTTGCAAAATGCATTTATTTAAGTTGAAACAAGACAAATTCCTTTGTTCGGCATTTATTCTTACTCGCTTTCTATCTCCCAAGGCGAATTCATATATTCTTATCACGAATTCATATATTCATGTGGTAGCAAGAGTATAAAAACATAAAATTACCTTATAAATTAAAACCATAAGTATCACATGTATGCGTAGTCCAATTCACGAAATCATTTCATCGATCACTAAGTGCATAAACTCTATTTTGCGTTAATTGTAATCATGAAATGGTGTTCATTCATTCAGTTTCTACTCAAACGCATGAAAAAATTTCATAAATTGGCCTACGCATATAATGGTAGTAAATGACAGAATGAATTACAACAAACACATCCTTTTGACATAATGCAAGTCGAAAACGTTGGTTCAAATCAATCCGCAATCAAGTTGGACGTTTTGCCCACAAACATTGCAATTTCGCGAGCAGTCTCATTGTAAAATCTCATTTTTACAATTTCATTTATAAAATTCAACGAAAGCACGTACCAATTTCGGCTGAGTTATCCATTTTCGGTTATTTAGTGTACAAAATAAACACAAATTAAATGAGTTTGCACAACATGGCCATCAATGTAGCGATAAGTTGTACAACTTGCCAGAAAATCCAAATTTTTTGATCTTTCATACAACCAAGACATAAATTCATTCAACAGGTCCACAAATGGTGCAATCTAGAGCAAAACAACAACAAGTTGAGCCAACGGTCGCTACGTTTATGGCTTTCTTTAAGAAACATCGGGCGAAAATTGCAACTGCTCCTGTAACACTACCTTATATAAGTTGGTATTGCTATCATCCTCACATATGTTCATCAGAATATACCAACGAGGGACGAGTTAATACAAGGAGATAGCGAGAGCACAAAACTACTCTAGAAAATTACACGCACAATGACAAACACGAACAAATGTACAATAACCCAATTTGCCAAACGACGTCGTTTCCGACTCGTTTTGGTGAACAATTTGCGACGGTCGCAAACGACTCGCCGGCGAACTCGCCGTCGGATGAAAGAAGCAAAACGACTACCGCGTCGCAAAAACGACTCGCCAGCGGGTCGCAAAAACGACTTACCGAACTGCAAAACGACGCTCAAAGTTGCTAGAAAATTAAAAACATTTTTTTTAGTTTAAAATAGTTTAATTTAATTCTTTGATTTTTTTTCAAAGTTTTTTTAATATACATAAATACTTAAATATTAATTAAAAAGAAAAATAAGGAAAACATTCAGTTATAAAATACAAACAAAAATGTCAAAAATATTGGCAAGTTTTAACAATTAATTTTTTTGTTACTTCATTTAAGTTATGTTTAAAATTAATTAAAATTGGTCTTATTTTTTAACAAGGACCATGTAGTTCAAAATTAAAGCAATGTGCAGTATACATACATACATATATGTATATCGTCGTTTAATGTACAAAACCGCGTATCGTCATTCTGCAAAACCGCGTAACTGACATTGGCTGCCAAAAATTGGATTTGCTCACACAAGCTCTTGGCTCAATCCTTATCCATTCGTCCTGAAATATACTAGCCAGAAATGCGATTGCTTTATAAAAAAGAGAATCATTTTGAAATATGAGTGTTTTTACGCTCTAGAAAATAATTTCTACAACTTCACATACGCGGTTTTGTATTTTGCTGATACGCGGTTTTGCATTATGTTGATACGCGGTTTTGCACTTTAAACGACGATATGTATATATAAAAAAATTTCAACAAGCTTTCATAAAAATTTAAAGCTTTTTAATCTGCATTTAAGAAACACATAGGAAGCAGTTTTATAGTCCATAAAATGTTAGTATAATAGAACACAGGTTTGAAGTAACACAAAACTCACATTAATTTTTGGTGTTATTTTTTTTTGCGTACTGCCATTTTCATCCATATGAACCTTGTATTCTATTATACATACTTAACTTCAATGGACTTTAAAACTGCTTCAAATGTGTTTCTTTAATGCAGAACAAAAATCTTAAAATTTTTATAAAAGCTTGGTAATTTTTTTTATATGTATCTACATGCATATGTATATTGCGCAATTTTTGAATTTTGAGCTATATGGTCCTTGTTAAAATATAAACCCAATTTTTATAAAGATAACTAAAATGAAGTAACAAAAAAATAAATTGTTAAAACTTATCAATATTACAGATAGTGTATTTATGCAGACGACTGTGAAACATTTCTTTTATTCCGTTTTGAGATCCTGTCTCCAGCATAATGGAAATATCTTTTGGTTATTCGCTCCATTATTTCCACAGATTCCCAGTTGAATTTTTGCTGGAATACTTCTGAAATAATATTAAAAGTATATTAATCATTTTTGAGAGCCGGGCATCAACAATTAAAGCGTACTTCTAATTGCCGCTGTTGGGATGAGATGCCGCACAGGTCTCTTCTCTGACATTCCCTTCACCAGAGCGACGTCGTAACGACGTCGTTTCGAGTTCACCCAAACGACTTCACCAGAGCGACGTCGTAACGACAACGTAACGACGTCGTCTTCGCCCTGTGGCAAATTGGGAATCAGATAATTTTTGACAATCAGTACAGGCGATTTATATAAGGTGGTGTTACTAGCTCAGCTGATTTTGTGTATGTGTTTCGCCGCACGGCTTCTGATATCAAATTGAAAAATTTTTTTTTAATTTCTACACACACTCTTACAGATTTTGACAGTTTATGCCGCCAAAGCAAAAACAAAATACATGTACATTTTTGTTTTTGTACTCCTGCTATCACCTTATATTAATTCGCCTTGCAATCAGTACAGTTCGCATTTATATCAACGAGCAGCTTATTAGATTTGTTTTCGTTTGTACTACATATGTGCATATATACATGTACACAAACATATATACATACACAAACATATGTACATACGTACAAATATATATACAACCATTCAAACATATGTACATACATGAAAACATTGCTGTCCATAAGTACATACATATGCCCATCAGTACATCAACGTTTGCTTCATCATAAATATATCCATACAAAAATATGTACATATGTACGAATGGATGTAGTTACGCGAAGCACGCTTGCATCATTTATACATATGTATGTTGCTTGGTAGCGGCAGAGCTAAAATGCGCAATGAGTTCGTTCATACATATATATGTATATACATACGTGCATTCAAACATACATATGTATATACATATGCAGGTACTCGTACCCAAGGTTCATAGAATACAAGGTTACGACATCAGCCATGGCCGCCATCTTGATGACGTTGATGGCTCAATTTTTGGAGTTGCCAGATTCCTAAAAAATTATCTTATAAAAATACACTATTTTAGTCAAAAATACATCACGTTTTATTTCAAATATTGTAACCCTGATATTTACCGTTTGACAATTTGCGTTGAAGTTTTTGCATTTTTCTGCGTCTTTGAGTTTATTTAAATTATTACAAATTTAAGTGCTCTGTTTTTGATTGCAGAAATTACGCTGAAAAGGGTAATTTTAGGTTTTACCGTATGTCTAAAGATGAATTGCAATTTCGGTAGCGAAATTTTGGCAATGTTATGATCGCTTTTTATTTAAAAATACGCGAGTGCGTTCTGCTCACTTTCAAGAATAAAATCACCAGCAAATTTCAATTTTCATTCGATTTACATTTCATTTCTCACTATTGTACGAATATTATTACGTTAATCCAGTTTCACGTGAAGTTATAAAATTTTATGTTGTTATAATAAGCTTTGCCATGATTTTATATCAAAAATGCGCATTTGATTAGGATTCCTAAAATATGTTATACGGCAACTATATTTTCTGCATTTTGTGTACTCTCCTTCTTCGTAAAATATTTCGGCCAATCAGAACTCACTTCGCAACTACGTCATTGGAGGAAAACAAATTTTTGACAGCACCATGTCGTAACCTTCTATTCTATGAACCTTGCTCGTACCCGTCATGCGTCGCTTTATTTCTTTTTCCCCTTCCCAATACTACCTGAATCTTCCTTCTCACTCATGTAACGTTTTCAGCTTTAAAAATTTCATTCTCCATTTTTGCGATACCGCCACCTAAGAAGTTTCACTTGAAAAATATTGTAGGACATTATACTTTGCATTACCGGCAATGCCTAAAAGAAGCGAACAAATTTGAAGGCTTTATAACGCGATGCCTTCTAGAACACGTTACCACTAAAAGCGATTACCGATTTTTTGCTGGGTAGTTGCGACTAATGTATTTGTAATTGTACCCGATTGAGACTAATATATTCTCGTTAGATATTCGTCGCACACTTTTTTCAGGGTATGTACCAGTGGCCTGCACGATTATGCTAGTATCGTACGACTACCACGATACGAAAGTAGCATAGTTACTCGGCATCGCCGAATCGTCGCATCCTGTGATTACCAACAGTATTGTCGATTACGAACAGGTTTGCCATTTAATTTTTTGCTGTCCCGCCAGATTTATCAACAAAAATCCCTAGAATCCCCCTAAATGATTTCAATTCTGTGAATCAAGTAATTTTTAAGAAAAAAACAACAAATCTAAGAGTACCGCTAATTTTTTCACGATACAATGATCGGACTTAAACGAACTTAGTATGGGACCACCTGTGAGGTACCATCTTTCCTCTTAAAAAAGAATTATAGAAATCGGTTAACGTGGTCCAAAGTTATACGGTAGCATACATAAAAAAAATATTCCGACGAATTGATAACTTCCTCCCTTTTTTGAAGTCGGTTAAAAAAGTTTCTGTTATAATTTTGCAGCTAAATTTTATTTGATAAAAAACAAATTCATTCTTCAACAAAAACAAAGTGGGAACTGCGCTGTATGCTTTTATAACCAGTGTTGGGATTTTATGGCACTAAATAAACCCCATTAGTAGCTTTGATTTCGAAAAGTGGTTATAAGAATGTCGTATTCGTTTTCGTGACTATTGACCTTGTTAGAGTTTGTAAAATTTAGTCAATGCAAAACTTATTTGCATGTTTAAGTCCATTGTTACATATATTTACAAAAAAATTAGTAAATAACACTTATGTATGTACACGTGGTGTCAAATTAAATACAAACCCTTGGTATAATGTTCAAAATGCTAAAAAAGGCAAAAGTTAAAAAATTAGTATTATCCGGGCCCTAGATGTCTTTGCAGTTGCATACTTTTTCGGTAAGTCATAGCAACTTAAAGAATAACAAATGTTGCGAATCAAGAGTTTTGTGTTAAGATGACATCGATTTGTTAGTGCATATTTTTACATATTTGGCCTTAAATGCAAGTTAACAAGGGGGCCAACCTACTTACTAATGCGAATGTGCTGA
>NW_016158180.1:0-174 GCF_001687245.7 Rhagoletis zephyria
GACCAAACCCTGTTCTCAATATAAAACCCACAAAAAATCGTAGCAACTCCGTAGTTTAACATAACGTTTGATAAGATTATTGCAAGAATTTATTTATGGCGACATAAATTACCCCAATAACTTAACTTTTTAATTTTTTTTATTTCTTTAAATTTAAATAGTACATACGGATTT
>NW_016158180.1:6388-11695 GCF_001687245.7 Rhagoletis zephyria
CTAATCCGATTTTCATTATCTTTGACTCAAAATTTACTGTAATGATATATATTCTTTATCGAATTTTTAAAATAATGAAAAAAATAACCAAATGAATCTGCGTATTTGATTGAAAATCTCACTTTTTTCGACTTTGACGACAAAATGCAAATGGTCGCCTGTAGCACTAATAATTTTCATTGAAGTCGCCACAAGTTACATATATATTTTGGTAAGAGGCATATCAATACCCTCATGAGATATGAAGAAAAGCTACGAAAAGTACCAATATAATGCGGGACAAATGCAGGACACTTGGAAAAAATCAGTACATTTTCAGGTTTTTTAGGTTTGAGAAACTACGCAGGACCGACCTTTGAAAAACAGTACGGTCCTGCAAAAAACAGAACGGATGGTCACCGTAAGTATCGTGCTCAGTGTCTACTAGCAACGAAATGTCAGACTTTGGTGTCGATACTGAGTACTCATTCTGGCATCGAGCTCATGGTATCGATACTCCAAAAGTATCAGGGAAAAAGTATCGATACTACTCAGTATCGGACTCATTAAAATACGTTTTTTGGGATACTAAAATTATTTCATTCTTCAATCGTATATCTATTTATTTCCTGAAATTAAAGCAATAGAAGTTTAAAATATTTGATTTTTATTTTATTGCAGAACTTACTTTCATTCAATTTTAGTATAATAATGTGCAAGTTTGAATTAAAAGTCAACGGTAGTAGGCTACTCGTAGATTTGAATAGGTTACAAAACTGCATACCCAAAAAGTTTCTAAAAATTCTGCATTTTCGTGAACTTTGTTCATAAAAAATAAAAAAGGTTTATAAACTGAAAAATGTTTGAAAATGTCATTTTATTAAGCTCGTTAAACCTACTTTATTTTTTATGAATAAGGCCATTCAACTTTAACTTCTTTGGTTTATGTTATGCAACAGGCTACACGCAATTTCAGCTTATTTTAAGTGATGGACAAAATTGAATGATAGTAATCCATATAAGCGAAAAAAGCACNATTTTATTAAGCTCGTTAAACCTACTTTATTTTTTATGAATAAGGCCATTCAACTTTAACTTCTTTGGTTTATGTTATGCAACAGGCTACACGCAATTTCAGCTTATTTTAAGTGATGGACAAAATTGAATGATAGTAATCCATATAAGCGAAAAAAGCACTGGAAGAAAAAATTTAAAAAGTGTGTTTTATAAAAAGTATTCGATACTACGAATACTTTGCAAAGTATCGAGTATAATCACCAAATAAGTTATCGAGTATTTAAATACTCATTTTTATCACTCAATATCGATAGTATCGTTCGATAGTATCGTTCGATCCCTAGTTGCTAGGTCTTCGGCATGAGAAAACGTCCTTCTTGGTGTGAAAAAACGTCATTTCCTACCCAAAAACGTCTTATTCAAAATACATACAAAAAATTGTTCTTATTAAACTTTTATTATATACAAAGGTACATATGTACGTAAGGTATATTAAAATGTCATTTTTACAGAGCACATTTAAAATTCATTGTAAACTGGTTTGAGATAGTTAATATAAAAAACCTTTTATACATACACTTGTGATCAGTTGATTAAGTCATCACCATCTTGATCGATTTTGGCTGTTTCTCTTTTGTTTATTTAATGTTTATTATTTTTCCATAAAGGCAAAGCTCATTATATAACAAACAAAATATAAATCCATATTTCAAACTTTGTGCAAAGATTATAAAAAATCTGCAAAGCTTCAGCTAGATTTTCAACTTTTTATTTAGATTTTTTAGAAGTGTTTGGAGTATGCAGTTTGATAGCCCATTAAATTTCAGGTCAACAATGTGCAAGTTTAAAGAAGCTAAATAATCGCGTTGATTTTTAATAATTTTTTTTCATGTAGACATTTGGTAAGGGGGTCGGTTGTCGAAAATTCTAAATTACGTTCTGCTAAGGAGGAGTATAGCAATATTTCTGCCTTTTTTGCGTTCATTACATTTTCAATGAAGTCTTAAAAAAGTTGCCTACTTTTTTCTGACTTTTTATGCTGCTACAGCTTTTTTGATGCTTTTGCGAGCGTGCGTGTTGCAAGAGATCAGCTCTTCCTGATTTAGCTTTTAATGTGTAATTGCAAACATTACACGAAGCCTCGTAACCTCAAGTGTTTACACAACCAGTCTTTGATCACGGGATCCTTAGTCCAAGAATCCAAAAATAATGCGCATACGCTTGGTATGCATCATAGTTAAGTCATCTGCGTCCAAAGAATAAATATCTTTTGAAACAGTGCTGCAAAACACAAAGCTTATAAAGATTTATTACGAAAATAACTCAAAATCAGTTCTACTTACAAGAACAGAGACAAATAACTGGGAAGTTAAAAAACGTAATTTTTACACAAAAATCGTCCAAACGTCAACGGGATACAAAAAACGTCCAAATGACGTTAAGAACGTCAACCTGGCAACGCTGATCGTGCTTTCGCCAGTCGATCAAATACGATTTGCTGGTTTCGTGCACGTTCATTCGGAATACTGTTAGCTCAGTTAGTCTTGACTTAATTTCCTTAACTTAACCTAACTTACCGTAAGAAATTGGTGACGATTACTCGTCATGTCAACTTATTTTGTTAACATTTCAGTATTCTTGTGTGTTCCTCTTTGAGCGTCTTTGTTGAAATTAACTTTTTCTAATAATGAAAATGTTACGAAAAAGGAAATTGTGTGCCATGTTCTTAAGTCTTGTACAAATGTACAAAGTATGCAAGATGCGTTCACTAGGCTGAAGGAGAAGACGCTGGCATATTCATCCAATAAACAGGGATTGGTCAAGTGGAGGATACCAGCGAAAGGTGTTTGCCAGAATCAAAGAAATGGGGGAAGACCAACTTTTTGGGCACACAAGAATGACCAGACCGGTGTATGATTTGCTATTGAATCTGGTTGGTAATTCATTGCGCAAACTTAAAAAGCGTATTGACATCGAGGAGCGTATTTCTCTGACTCTTATGTGAGTTTATTAATGTCTTCTTTTGTAATTAGTATAATATTTTCCTTTTAAATAACCAAGGCATATGGCACATGGAGAACCTATCCAAACGATCGCATGGAAACATAAGCTCGGAAAGACAACCGCGCGTAACATTATTTTGGAGACGTGCGAAGTTTTTTGGCGGCTGCTCTCACCTATTTATGTCGCTGAGCCCACCGAGGCTCAATACAAAGACATAGCACAGGTTTTCGATCGTATGTGGAAAATGCCAAATTGCGTAGGTGCTATAGATGGAAAGCATATTGCCCTAAAATGTCCAGCCAATTTCGGGTCCATGTTTTACAACTATAAAAAGTTCTTCAGCATCGTTCTAATGGCCGCTTGTGACGCAAAGTATACATTTACTGCAATTAGTATTGGAAGCTATGGAAGCCAAAGCGACGGAGGTAAATTGTGAACACAAATTGACATTGCAGTGAGCCAAAAGTTTCAATAAAATAATTCCATTTCAGGCATATTTAGGATCTCACCATTTGGGCAGGCACTACTTTCCAATCGATTACCACTACCACCTGATAAGCCGTTGTGCAGTGAATCTCAACTTTTTCCACACTACTTTGTTGGAGATGCCGCATTTCCATTAAGGAGAAATATTATGCGACCATACGCAGGCACGAACTTAGACAGAAGCAAGCGCATTTTTAATTATAGAGTGTCTCGAGCTCGGAGAGTAATCGAGAACAGTTTCGGCATTTTAAGTGCACGTTGGCGCATACTTCTACGCACAATGGAGTGTAGCCCAGAAAATTGCGAAAAAATTGTTCTGGCACCACCAGCGCTGGTATTGCCCTGATAATTATACAGACAGAGAAGGAGCAGACAATGTTGTATACCAAGGTGATTGGCGACGCGATATTAACGACAGTCGTGGTGCTTTCCGAACTGTTACCACATTTGTACGTAGGGGTCCTGCAGAGGCCTTCCAAGTGAGAGAGAGACTTGCACATCATTTTTTTAATGCAGGAGCTGTTTCCTTCCAAAATGGAATATATCATACACCTCAGCGGAATTGAGATTACAAAATAAAACAAAGCGTTTGTTTCAACATTATTTAAATTAACATTAAACAATGCTTTCAGATTTAACAAAAATTGTATTTCATTTGTAATTGAGTAAAAATTTAATAATAATTCACGTAGTATTATACGTATTATATAAGAAACTAAAAATGTGAGGCAAATGATACATATAATGAGATCGTCAAAACAAAATTCATTGATATTACATGTACAGTGAGTCACACTCAAATCATAAATGATCTTCTATATTCATAATGTTTCTCATTCAGATTTTTTTTTTTTAACATAACCCATTTAACAAAAACCATACAAATTTGATTGAACTTTGTTAATTTTTTCTATCTTTCGCGCAAAGTTTGCAATTAACATTTGTATTGATTTTGTTAAATGGGCTATATTAAGAAAAAAAACCTCTGAATGAAAAAAAGTTTAATATTGTACATATGTATACAGTGAGTGTCAGTGAAAATCTTAAAATTTTTTCTGAAAATATTTTGTTTTATTTAAATTTTATTAATTTTTAATGGAGGAGTAGTTCACACAATAACAAAATCCACAAAACCCAAAGTTTGTAAATTTATAACAATTATAAAATCTTTAAATTTGAAATTTGCACTTTAATATAATATTATTGTTACAAATTTAGAATTTTTGAGTTTTATGGATTTTATTGTAGTGCGAAGTACTCCTTCATAAAAAATTAATAAAAGTTAAATAAAACTAAAGATGTAAAAAATGGGAAAATTTTTTATTTTTTTTGTTTTAATTTTTTATTTATTGAATCTGCCCTGCCTAAGAGCCTAACAATAAGTTTTTGAATCTTAATCTATTCACTTAATTTACATCCCCTAGTTGGGATGAGTATTTCCTTAACTGGCCCTAAGAAAAGATTACGACTGGGCTGGTAAGTCATTCCTACGTAGTCTTGAGGTCCTGTTGACACGCAATAAAGATCTTGCTAAATGATTTGGGTGCGCTAAAAGCTTCGATACATATTTCGTCTTCCGTTGTTCTATTTCGGTTCGTACTTCTGGTATTCTCAAGTCGCGGTGAATGTTCTCATTTCGCATATACCAAGGTGCTCCGGTGATTGTTCGAAGGATTTTAGATTGCGCACGACGAAGGATTTCGATGTTGCTGCTGCTCGCGTTTCCCCATAACTCACATCCATAGGTCCATATCGGTTTTAAAACTGTATTGTAAATAAGCACTTTATACTCCAGACTCAGGGGTGAGCGAGAGTTAATAA
>NW_016158180.1:12832-18769 GCF_001687245.7 Rhagoletis zephyria
GAGTTGATGCATGCACCTTATCAACTCCTCGCCGCCGTACTTGAATAGCTCAGCTGGCAGGCTGTCAGCTCCAGCAGCTTTGTTGTTTTTCAGCCGCGTTATTGCTATACGTACCTCGTCATAGTCAGGCGGTGGAACGTCGACTCCGTCATCATCGACTGCGGGCTCGGGTTCTTCTTCTCCACAACTTTCCGTGCTGCTTCCATTTAGTAGGGCGGAAAAGTGTTCCCTCCATAATTTAAGTACGCTCTGGACATCAGTTACTAGGTCGCTATTATTGTTCTTACAGGAGTACGCCCCGGTCTTTAAACCTTCCGTAAGTCGCCTAACTCTCTGGTAAAATTTCCGGGCATTCTTCCTGTTGGCAAGCATTTCAAGCTCTTCGCACTCACGTATTTCGGCTACTCTCTTCTTATTGCGGCAAATACGTCTCGCTTCCCTCTTCAGATCCCTATAGCGGTCCCACATAGCGCGCGTTGCGCCCGATCGCAGCGTGGCCCTGTAGGCGGCATCTTTTTTTCTGCAGCTCCCTGACACTCCTCATCGTACCAGTTGTTCTTTCGGGCTCGCTGAAATCCGACTACTTCTTCGGCGGCGGTACTTAATGAGCGGGAAATGTGGTTCCACTGCTCGCATATGTCGGTTTGTTGAAGAGTGCTCTCTGAGAGCAGGTGTGAGAGTCGAGTAGCGAAAGCGCTGGCTGTCTGTTGTGATTGCAGCTTTTCGACGTTAAGCTTTCCTTGCATATTTGGGCGCTCATTTTTTGCTGCACAGAGGCGGGTGCATATCTTGTTTGCAACAAGATAGTGGTCCGAGTCGATGTTTGGGCCTCGGAGTGTGCGTACGTCTAAAACACTGGAAGCGTGCCTTCCGTCTATCACAACATGATCGATTTGGTTTCTCGTTTTTCGATCCGGAGACAGCCACGTAGCTTGATGGATCTTTTTATTCTTGAACCTAGTACTGCATACTACCATGTTTCGGGGCCCGGCGAAGTCGATCAGCCTCAATCCGTTGTCGGACGTTTCGTCGTGGAGGCTGAATTTTCCGACGGTGGTTCCAAAGATCCCTTCCTTGCCCACCCTGGCATTGAAGTCGCCAAGCACGATTTTGATATCATGACGGGGGCAGCGCTCGTACGTGCGCTCCAAGCGCTCATAGAAGAGATCCTTGGATGCCTCATCCTTTTCTTCCATCGGGCATGGGCGCAGATGAGCGAGATGTTGAAGAATCTCGCTTTGATGCGGATTGTGGCTAGACGCTCGTCCACCGGGGTGAACGACAGTACTCGGCGACGGAGTCTCTCTCCCACCACAAATCCAACACCGAATTTGCGCTCCTTTACATGGCAGCTGTAGTAGACGTCGCAAGGCCCCAGATATTGCTTCCCTTGCCCCGTCCAACGCATTTCTTGGATCGCGGGGATGTCAGCTTTTGTCCTTNCGTCATCATAAGGGGGGGTCTCATCCGAGGCTTTGCCTTGCTTCTTCACTGGAAGTGGTTTTTACGTGGCGGGTCCCAAGCCCAGCGCACAACCCATTGCTGGGACGGGGGTGGTTTCGCAACCAAATACACGTTTATATAGCGAGCCGCTTGCTCCAAGCAGACACCCGCTTGCAGCCGCACCTACTGGTGAACAGACGCTGCAGACTTCAGTGAGCCCTTAAACCGAATAAGTCGGAGTGGCCCCACCGAAGCTCCCTCTCTTTCTGCCGTGACCCAAATCTCCACTCGGATTGGTTACCGCATCACGCACATGGGTTGCTCACGTTTCCCAGAGTGCGCGAACGAGGACGCAAGAGTCCGGATTGAGTATAGCCATGCAACTCAACGTCAAGAAACNGGATTGGTTACCGCATCACGCACATGGGTTGCTCACGTTTCCCAGAGTGCGCGAACGAGGACGCAAGAGTCCGGATTGAGTATAGCCATGCAACTCGACGTCAAGAAATATTGCAGCGCAATATTCCCTCTTTTTAAACGCTGTTCGGATTTCGGTTGTTATGCGATTTACCTGCTCGATTGTTCCATGTTTTTCCCTGAAGCCAAATTGGTGAAGTGGTATTATATTGCGGGCTTGCAGATGTGGGGAGATGGCTTGGTTCGATACCTTTAATTACGATTTGTAGACCTTTTGCACTTTTATGTTGGTATGTATAAAATTTTGTGTTTGTGTCGTTCAGGTATTTGGACACTGTGCGAAAATCCTGTTCGGAATAAATTTGTACTTTAGTTTCGCGAATATTTCCCTTAGATAGTGGGATAATATGAAACTTATTACTACCGATTAGCTGTGTGAATTTTTTTACAAGAGCGCTTGGATTCTCTTCTCTTATAAAAATGGGCAGAGGTTTGGCATTAGTAGCTTTTGCAGCACCTTCAGAAATTTGGCTATTCACATCATCGGCATTGTCACTTAGCAGTGCAAATCTATTCGTACTGACTTGCTGAGTTGAGGTAAGGCGGTTTATTTTTGTCTTACTGCCCGTTGAATTTTGCGGACTAAGTTTTCTTTTTATTGTAACATAGCGGTCCATTCCAGTCTGTATGGCCGCATTTTTAGTTGTTTCGTTTTTCAACTTTTCTTGCGCTTTACCTTCGTTGCCAGTTCTTGCACTCAAGCAAGAATCGGAGTCGTCAATGGTAAGTTCGGAGGACAAGTCCGCTGACCTGAATCTTGAGGGGTTTGAGGGTGGTCGATGGATTGGGCTTTGCGCTTTCGCTGTCACCCTGGGACCGAATAGAGAAATATGCGTTGTTGCGTTGAACTGAAAGCCGGCGCTCATTTTGCTCGCGTTGCTTCTGAGCTCGGATTTCAGCTTGACTCATCGCGTTCTGTTTTCATTTGGTTTGTTTGTTTATTTTATTTTTTTGTTTGTTTTTTTTTTTTTTTTTTTTTAAATTAGCACAATATTTAATGACTACGGAGCGAACTTAAAAACACGTCCGCACTCTTCGACTGTCCAAATATAAAAAAAAAAATTACTGTTCGATTTTCACTCAATGTATATGTATACACATATAAGAGTATTTATAGTCAAAATTAATTTGGTACTTAAAAGTTAGTTGTAGCTTGTAGACCCAGGTTTTAATGGGTTATGTGTTAAAAAAAAGCTACAACTAACCTTAAGTGCCAACATAATTTTCACTATGAATATGTCCCATAGAGTTATATTATAGTTATATGTAAGTATATATCCACTTAGAGTAGTATTTCGTCGTATAAGAATTGATTTGGTGTACGTATACATATGTGTATTCTGAGGTGACGATTTGTACTACCATATTCCAGTCTTAAGGCGCTGGCTTGCTTTGCATGCCTTACTTACTTTAATTTGCTTTGATTTACTTACTCGTTTGGGCAAATGGCGGCTTGGAACTCTGTCAAAGTTACCAGCAAATCAAGGTCTGTTCCCTTACACTAAGAATAATTTTCCCACAAAATTTCAGAAAATTAAAAATAAAGAAATGCAAAACAATCTCTTCGGATTTATTTTTAAATTAATGCGATTTAATTTTTTTTGGGGTGACAGGTAATAAGATCAACGGAAATAAGGTCAATTGACTTTATTTCCCACCCTGGTGCGAAATAAAGTCAATTGACATTATTACCATTTTAAAAACGAAATAAAAACAATTGACATTATTTCTCTTTCAAACATTAAATTTGCTTAGCTTCGCGGTTGCCCGCGTCAGTGCGCCACACCGCGCGCGTCGCGCTCGCCCCAAGCGTACCCCGCGCGACCGGTGCGCACACCACGTCACGCTACGCCGCGCCCCCCGGCCCCCCCTTCCCCTTCTCCCGACGTGCTGTAACGCAGGTAGATTTATTTTTTGTATACGTTGAAATAAAATTTTTATATATTTTAAACATCGAGGGCTTATATTCAATAATACCCCCTATCTGCACACTTTTCACAAAGATGAGATTCTGATATAAAATTTTTATTTTGTACAATTAACAATTTATTTTAGTTTTTATTGATTATATTCTGAATGTTTAGATTAATAATCTACTGCAACAAAAATAATGAAATAGAAATACCCAGGAAGTGATGATAATTTCTTGCAGGCCTTGTCTAGAAAAAAAGGATCGAAATATGAAATTTATCAAACACGACAAAATCTTCACTTACGTTCAAAAACCCGGGTTTCCGAACCTTTGCGTATTTAAAAGCCTGTAACTTACTTGAATATAGACCCATGTTCAATTCCTCATTACTTAAGGAAGAAGAAACTTAGACCTTTTAAATAGTGTGTGTATATACATACATCAATGTATATCAGTTTAATTTTTTTTTACTTTTTCACAATTTTTCAACTTTGGCGATGTTTTTATGCATTATTTTATAAAGTGACCATACTAATCCTGAATTGATTCAAAAATTACGTTTAATAACGAGCAAAACGAAGGTTTATTAAAAAAAAGTCGGTTGGAACCTGACTAACTAAGTTATTCAGCCTTTCTGAAAACGAATATTCGTTTTACTCATAATTAAACGCAATTTTTGAATCAATTCGGGATTAGTATGGTTGCGTCATAAAATCATGCATAAAAACAAAGTTGAAAAATTGTGAAAAGAGTTTAAAAAAAACATGTTTGCTGGGCATATATACGCAGATATTTTAAGATTCATAAATTTATATATATGTACATCATTTGAAAGGCCCAAGTTTCTTCTTTCTTAAACGAGTGAGAATCTCGGTTGATAGTCAACAATTACAAGCTTTTAAGTGCGCTAACGTACAAAAAACCGGATTTTTAACCGCAAACCAATGTAATGGGGTGTTGGCAAATTTCATATTTCGAATTTGGTTTTACTGAGCAAGAACTACAAAAATAATAACATCACTTCCAAGGCATTTCGGGGTGGCACACAAAGTAATAAAATTATGTTTTATGGACTTATTAAAAACCAGTATGAATTATGTAATTTTTATTTTGTGTTAATGTTTATTTTCTACTTTGATAATAAAATCTTATTGTAAGAAATCAATAATAACCCTTGTTTATTTTAAGAGGTAATTTAAATTTGATATCCTAATATATAGGTAAATCAGAAAAGTCAAGCCCTAATATGAATTTGTAATATATTTCCACAGTATCCTCATGGTTTTCTATAGTACATATTACCAATTACTAAGTTTGCAAATGCATACATATATGTATGTAAATATATGCACATTCATATATAGTACATTTAAATACCTAAATAATTGTTTTTCCCAAACCGGCTTTTCCATTTCATTTTTTGTAAGTATGATACCAAGCAAACGTTTGCGAATTATTCCTGCGAATTTTGCCTCACCCAGCTGCGCACTTTAGGTAGAACAAAACCCAATTCAACTAGAGTCAATAAGATTCATTTCATTTATTTTCGAACTGTGGTAATGAGCAAATCGCCAAGCAAACGTTTGCGAATCATTCCTGAGAGTTTTGTTTCACCCAGCTGGGCACTTTATGCTTTTGTTTCGTTTGCACTCGCGCACAAAAGCAGAACAAAACCCAATACAACTAAAATTTTCTTTGTTTGGGTTTCGGTTGTGTTTTGCTCTCTGTTATGAGAGAAACGAAACAAAACAATACGATTCATTTCGTTTATTTTCGAACTCTGGTACTGAGTCTAAATGTACTAGAAGGGCCCCAGCAACGTTGCCATTTTAGCCGTTTTCCGGCTAGATTTAGCCGGTTTTGATAGCAACTAGCCGGAGAAAATTCGATCTAGCCGGCAGCCGATTTGTTAGCCGGTTTGTAAAAAAAAGTTAGCCGTTTTTAGCCGATTTTACTATTTGCCTAATTTTCAAGTGCAAAAAGTAAACAAGTTGTTCGAAAGCAATAATGCAGACCCAATGAAGATTTTTAATGAACTCAATGTTTTACTTTCGCATCTATGCTCCCTAGTGGTTATCGAACTAACATCCATAGAGATGCAATGG
>NW_016158180.1:22411-34740 GCF_001687245.7 Rhagoletis zephyria
TTCAAACATTCTTTGAACGTTTTTTAGTATGTATGTTTGTTTCAATCATCATAATTAAATACACCGTTAACCCTTACTAACAAAATATGCTCTAAATTTGTCGATGACAGTTTATTCCCCTGATCTGATGATATATATTTAAGAGCCGAAAATAATCGCTCTACGCTTACTTGTTTACACGGGATTGCCAACACAATATACGCTATCGTTGTCAGGGAATTTTCCTTCTTACCCCAAAATTCGATTACGTTTTCATTGATTCCTAACCTACATTGCTGCTCATAAATTAGAAGATCGTTTTCAATATCTTTAATTATGGGTTGCTCTCTGTAGGTAGGCTTATCAAAATTCTTAAGGTATGCTTCAAGAGCATCCTCTATGGTGTTCAGTACCGACGGCGACGATGCTACTAATTCTATACTCGAACTTTCTGTTGACGATGGAGTTGAAATACTTGCATCAGTTCCTGGTAAGAAAACAAATTATATATAGTGTGTATAACAATAACACGCAACCCAAATATTGAAAAATCTCCCTATAAATTTTTTATTATTTCATTTTGATTATTTTTTATTAAAATATAGTTTATTCTTTAATCAAAACAGTATAAATCGAAATTTAAGACTTTGCAATATTTAAAAAAAAAGTCCACAAACTTTCGTAAAAATTTCAAGCTTTCTAATTAGATTTCTTAGAAACATTTCGGTATGCAGTTTTGTAGCCCATTCAATTCAACTACATATAACAAAGGTATCAACAGTATTCTTTAGCCCCTTCAATAAAAAAAAATAACTTAAAAAAAACGTGTCAATATGTGAGTGGCGTGTAATTCTGATACACACTATTGTTGAATTCTGTTGAAATTTAAAATGTATGTACCTTTTAAGGATGAAAGTCGCGCATGCAATTCTTTAATACAGTTTTTTGCATTGACAACTTGCTCGGTTGTTATTGAAACTTTAATTAACTTTAATTGCAAATAAGTCATTGTCTAATAGCATAAGTTTCCGCCTATTTACAGCTTCTATTAAAGCAAAACTGAATTTAGTGCACGGAAGATTCTGCAATTGCAGTGTAATGTTAATAATTTGAATGTACAGATCACATACATACATAAGATTTTCTGACTGAAAGTTTTTTGACGTTGTATAAATAACTTTGAACACATTTAAAAAGTCGGCAATCAAGTTCCAGTTTTCGTCACTGACATCGAAAAATTGATGATCACTTTTAGGGCCAATTTCACAGTGCGTAGTTAACTCAGAATCGACAGTTAACTAGAGATTTTCAGTACAAAATTCTGTAGTTAACTCCCGATTCTGAGTTAACTACGCATTGTGAAATTTGCCCTTAATCAAACTGATTAACTCCTTTAGCTCTACCAATCTTTCTTGCATAAGATATGTAGAATTCCAGCGAGTTACGCAGTCTAAAATTGGTATTTTGAAACCACTGGTTTTTAAAAGATTCAGATATGTCTGTGTTTTAAATTTTTTGACTATCATTCTTAAACCTTCTAGCCTCTGTTTAATGTTACTTGATTTAAGTACTTCTAACACACATTAGAACACTAACGGATAGTCTAGTTGCTGGATCAATTTTTAAATATAATAGTCTTCCACTTAGTTCATTGCTAATTTCTTTCTTCAAATTTGAGGAAAATTCTAAAATTTGTTCTACTATGTTATGTTCATTTAATTTGAAGTTTACTGCGTCGAAAATCTGTTTCGTAATAAACTTGAAAGGACGATCTTCAGTCATATGAAGAGGTCTGCCATTTTTAGTGAACCACTCTACTATAGCTTTTTCCAAACTTTCCTTATTCACTGTACATGTAAACTTTACTGTGTTCCCTTTTATTTTATTTAAAGCTATACCAAATTTTTTCTGAACATAGCTTTCGTTAAGGGTAGGGTGAAAAGTTTTTAAGTGCCGCTGCAAATTGCCGGCACGTTAACTTAAGACCGCTTTGCAGTCTCCATTTTCGCAAACAAATGTGTTATTTTCCTTTAATTGAAAAAACCCTCGCAATATTTAATTTTTAGGACGCGGCATGATTTGTTCTTAATTCTTAACGTTTTCGAACTAACTGCTAACTAACTAACAGCATAAAAAACTAAGAAGTTGCATGTTTCAATTCCTGATTGATTTTTATGGTATTTGGTTTTGCAATTACTCTCATTGTTGCGTTTTGTATACTATACATACATATGTACATACTTTGCGTACATACATGAATACAAACACACATTGCATATGTACGAAGCATACACAAGGGAATAGCTGGTATACGCTCTTCATCTGTAAGAAAACGAATCGTTTGAAACGATCTACCTATGCTCGTCAAGGAACGAAACAGAAATCGTTTTGTTTGCACCCTTTTGCTTTGCAAAGGTACTGGTTTTGGTTTTGCTCATGTACAAAACGATTCGAATTGATCGCAAAGTTTTGTATCTTTGGACGAATCATTCTTGAAATGTTTCGTTTGTTTTCGAACCCTGCTCAGTACTGGTTCGCGATAAATCTCTTTTGCATGCAAGCAACTGGCGAATTTAACATGGCGATGTCCTAGGAAGTGTCAATTGCCCCCCGCTGCATCCCTTTTTCGATAGTTCCGAACTAGTCCTAAATTCTATAGTTCCGAACCAGTTCTAAAACCGACAGACGAAAGAAAAAAGTATCATGGTTTTTCAATCTTTTCGGTTCTTCCGTGTGCGATTTTACATTATTTTCAAAGAAATGTTTTTTCAATTTGAAATTAAATTTGTTTGAATGATTGTAAGAAATGTACGTTTACATACCTTGCTGTAGCTGACTTTGCAGAGGTGCTCGCTGTTATTGGTTAGATTCCAGACGGCCCCAAGATGTTAATATGTTAACACAAAGCTTTGTTTTGTATTACCAAACTATGAAATAGCATCTGCGAAGTACAGCATAGAAGCGTATTTGAACGAAAAAGCCGCCGAACACATATCTATGTAAAGTAAACAAGCCCCCCGCTGCATCTCTTATTCGATAGTTCCGAAATAGTTCTAAATTCGACAAATAGGATCTAGTTCGTTCTGCATCCCTTTTTCTAAAGTTCCGAACCATTTTAAATTCGTCACTTTAGATATAGATTTGTAGTGAAAAAAACGGAAAAAATTAGTTTCTTAAAAGTACCACTTTTCGCCGATTTTGGACTGGTGGGGATCTAGTTCCTATCGGACTAGTTCCTTTTTGGCAATAAAGACCTAGTACGGAACTAGAAATTTGATTCGCTAGTCCACGGTTTCCCTGCAGGGATAATATCCACTAACACTATTTTTTGTGTTATTCAACCAATTACTTAATAAAATAATGTAAAAAAATATTTTTTAAAAACAAGCTTTTATTTAACCTGTACAATCAAAGGAATAACATGAAGTAGTGTAACAAAATATTTTTTTGGCAAGAAAGTTTTGTCAAAACTGCACTAAAATGAATAAAGTAAAATAAGTTAAGGTCTCGTTAAAGTTACTAAAAGCCATTTAGTGAAAGGAGTTATTCAAACTCTAATGAAAATTACTAACAAATTGTACTAATTTACTTCGTTTTTAAAAAAGCTTGTCGCGCGAATAGAAAACCGGCATTTAAATATCTGCATACATACATATACATACATACCTAACCAATTATGCATGTACGCTGAATTCGCCGACAAGCTTTTTTAAAAACGAAGTAAATTAGTACAAATTGTTAGTAATTTTCATTAGAGTTTGAATAACTCCTTTCACTAAATGGCTTTTAGTAACTTTAACGAGACCTTAACTTATTTTATTTTATTCATTTTAGTGCAGTTTTGACAAAACTTTCTTGCTAAAAAATCTTTTGTTACACTACTTCATGTTATTTCTTTGATTGTACAGGTTAAATAAAAGCTTTTTTTTAAAAAATATCTTTTTTACATTATTTTATTTTATAATTTTTAGTCCATTTATAAAAGCGTTGTATATTAAAAAGTGTTATTTTATTTTATTTAAAAAATTTTGCGATTGATATTAAAATAATTCAACTTGCAATGAAAGAGAACAGAAGACTTGGCAAGCAAAATGTTGTTTGCTTACGTTTTGTATAAACATACATATGTACATATAACAGCAGTTAATTTTATTTAAAGACATGGTGTGTCGTCCATTTCCGCTGTAGCATGGCATATATTTAGGCGCAATATTTAACTGCTTCTGGCGGGGCGACATCTGGAGTCTTCTAATTCCTAGAACGAGGTTCATATCAAGACCAGGTTGATATTTAGGATTTGCCACAAATAGCTTTGCTACACTATCGCCGGCAGGTTTAACCATTTTATAGTGGTTTTACGTTCTTTGGCAAATTACGCTCTGTTAGCCATAAATCTTACTATTTTTTTACCGCCTTTGAATCAAGACCCCTGGACCATATGGGGAATTCATTTATACATTAAATGGCATTGTCATCGTGATTGGAACTATGCTTCAACATATATCGTGTACATAAATTTAAAAATCACCGCAATTTAAAATTTTTAGAGTTTTGTTAGTTTTTACTTTCTTGAAGTTTCCCCTTTTTAATAACTTGAGGGGAATTCCAAAATTTTCTTAACTTTCAAAACTGTGAATTTGAGAAATTTTAGTAAACCCCAATAATTCAATATAATGATGAATAATAGATTTCTGGAAAATTCAAAATCAAAAATTTTGAGAATTGTAGGAATTCTAACAAATTTTTTCTAAGTAAAAGTGTCGCATATACAAAATTGATCAAACGAAATTAAAAGTTTTCGAATGTTGAAAGCATTTTCATATTTCGTCGTTTTTAAAAATTTAAAAAATTTTCGTAATTCTTGAAGATTAAAAAATTTTTTGGACGTTGATGTTTTCAAAATTTAAAAAAAAAATTGAAATTCTCAAACTTTGTTATATCAATACAAAAATACAAGTCCAGAAAAGTGGAACAATTCTGGAATTTTTCAAAAATGTTAATATCTTTTAGAATTCTAAGAATTTTCTATTTTTTACACACAAGTACATGAACATAAGAATTTTTCGACAATTTGTGATGTTTCACATTTTTACATTTTAGGATGGATTTTAGGATAAATAAAATTCCCAAAATTTTGGAAATTATCCTAAAAATAAGAAATCTAAAGAAGTTTAATAACATTATAAAATTCAAAATTTTGAATTTTGCTGTGACTTTCAACTGTGTAAAATAATACCAATTTGAAAATATAACAAAAAAGTAAAAATTGAAAATTAAGTGCATAATTTCAAAATTTTGAAAATTCAGTGAATTCGAAAAACTGATAGACCTACTTAAATAACATAATACATCGAGCTTAACACACAGCTAAAATTTCAAACTCAAGTGAAATTTGACACACTTTTTCCATGAATTAAAAAATTTCCCCAATTTCCCCTACCTGTGTCCGCCACTGTTAAAAACATTAGAAGGTAAAATCATTAATTTTTTCTGACTTTTACAAACATTTTAAAATCATATAAAATTGAAAATAAGTAAATTAAATTGTTCACAATTGTTGTTTGAGATTAAAAATGAAAATGTGTGTGTGAGCTTGAGTTCGAATTTTAAAATTATATTGCTGGCAAACGTCAGACTGCCACTCAATGATTTGACCTTGTAATGTTTTTATCGTGCAATACATTACATTCTTAAAAAGAATTATGGCTCCGTCTCCCTCTGCAGCGCCATCACAACGGCCAAGCGCTCCATAGCAATGGTTTGCTTTGTAGCGCCCATCTGCTTGGTTGATGCCTGCATCATCTTTGTGAAGTTATCAACAACGTCGTTTTCACCTGCCGCTTCAGGAGTTGTGCACGCCTGCTTGAACATCTCCACTCTCATAGAATAACTTGTCCATATCGTGTTCGTTGCCCCTCTTTTTTTACCCGCTTACGATTTGCTGACATGGAGCCTGACGGGGAGGGCGATAAATCGCTTTGACACAACTCTGGAACCGTAATAGGTGATGATGATAAATGCTGCGCACTTTGCTCCAAAATTGATGGCGATGGACTAAGATCCTGCGGCGATGGCGGCAAGGAATCGATAAGGTTTTTGCTCGTTCTACACCTGCAATTATGATTTTTTGCATTAAATATGCATCTTACTACCATCTTATACCATATTTAAAACGCTTACCTCCGTGGAATTATATGCTTTTTTAAAAACTGTAGCGAGTCCATTAATGGCCAAACTTTTTCGGCCGATGCTCCACTTCCAGATGGAGCATTGAGTCGTCGTATCTCCCTGGCGTACCTTTCCCTCAATGCCAACCACCTTCGCGAACACTGTTCATCTGCAAAAGAAAGTCCATAACCACAAAGCCCTACAATCCGTCACAGTTCCACTTACCTATACTGTCCATCTCCTTTGCTATGTGCCTCCATATATCATTTTTTCGCTCCAACAACTTATATCCAGCGCAGGATTTGTCAAAAAGCTCCCTGTTGGTGGATACGAGCTGAATCAGTTTTTCGTCATCTATCGCAACAATTTGAATTTGCAAATGTTTTGTTTTGATTTATATTTTTCTTCTCAGCTGTTTGGCAGTTCGCCGCCAGGGATGCCACATCAAAAAAATTCATGCAAACAAAATGTTTTGCGTTCATTTATTGTAAAGAAATACAAAAATGAACATATGGCAAAACCGATTCTCTCACCGTTCTCAATTTATGTAAGGCCGTAACTTAAGAATCTAAAACCTACAGGTTCTTAAGTTTCCTACGTTAAGTTAAGTTTTAACTAACCGCCAACACAGATTTTCATATAACAGGTTGGCCAAAATATTAAGTTAAATTAAGTTAAGGAAATTAAGTCTAGTCTAACTGAGCTTTTATAAGTATCGTTCACTTGTGGTGGCTGTATTTGCAAGCACTTTACCCTATGCTCTGGTGTTCGTTCATCCCCCGTTTTTAATGTGAGCAGGCTTAAAGCCCAGTTAGTCTAGACTTAATTTCCGTAACTTAACTTAATATTTTGGCCAACCTGTTATATGAGAAACTGTGTTGGCGGTTAGTTAAAACTTAACTTACCGTAAGAAACCGAAGAACCTGNTTAACTTACCGTAAGAAACCTAAGAACCTGTCGATTTTAGGTTCTTAAGTTACGCTCTTATAGAAATTGAGAGCGGTGAGAGAATCAGGCTTGCCTGACTCTCGTTTTTCTATTTCTTAAAAATAAATGAAAGCAAACATTCTTGTTTGCATGAATTTTTTTGATGTGGCATTTAAGGCGGCGAACTGTTAAACAGCTGAAAAAGAAAATACAAAAACAAAATATTTCCGCTCTTGGCTTAAGTTGACGTGTTGAGTAATCATTGATGATTTCTTACGGTAAGTTAAATTAAGTTAAGTCTAGAATAACTGAGCTTTTAAAGTCACAAAATCAGCATCGTTTGCCAATCTCTGAGAAAAATAAATTCGACGAATATTAGGTTAGGCTGGGATTGTGAGCGTACGAAAAACCAAATAACAATTATAATATTTGTGTGTTTATATTTCTGCATCGTTTCAAACAATTATTGAGACATTACAAAGCAAAATGAAGTGTGTACTGGCAAAGAGTACAGTAAAAAAAAAAAAAAAGTGTTAAAATTTTTTATGAGTATACAGTTTTGTAACCCATTTAGTGTAATAACGCGCAAGGTTCAAGTGGCTAAAAATTACCGTTGATTTTTAAGAATGTGAGATTGTGATTTTTAAGAGAAGGTGTGTAGCGCTGCCACTGAATTTCAAAATATGTAAATGTTTGAAGAAAGTTAAGAAAAGCGCTTAAAAGTGGAAAATTATAAGTAAAATGGTAAATGGGGTACGAAAAATGTAATTACTTAGGCGGGTGGGGTACATAAGCGGGGAGGTACTTAAAAGAGGGATTTCCTTCAGAATACAATAAAAAATTCACAATGCCCAAAAATGTTGGGAACTTAAGCGGGTTAGGTACTTAAGCCGGGGGTACTTAAGCGGGTTTTACAGTAATAGTGAAAACAAAACATGTAACCATAAGTGGGCGTGGCTAAGCCCATTTTCCAAAAATTTATAGTATTCTTATTTTTCGTGTGAAAATTATTGTAAATATCAATTTTGAGTGAATTATCTTCAGTAGTTACTAAAATATCGCAGTTTTCGGATTTCTGGAAATCTGATTACATTAAACGAGCAATTCTTGTATATATATATATATACTAGCTTATACCCGCGGGTTTCACCCCGCGCTTTTATACAAATATGAAAAATAATTTAATGATGTTAGATTTTATTTCTGTGCGATTTTATTTTTAAGCGAGTTAAGGTGCGCGCTAGGCATACGAAAGATATCAATCCCTCTAAGTTTACCTTAAAATGTTTCCAGGTATACGACGCGTGAACGTGTAACCTTCTTGGAGGTGCCACGGCGAGTTCTAATATTTCCAACTCAAATTTAGTAACCTGGCCTTGATAAAATACCACTTCTCATTACTGTAGCAAATGCCCCAAGAGAGCTTTAGATTATAAGGCCGAACCCGGCTCTCCCTTTTCCATTTAATGAAATTTATTCTGTCAGTACGGCACTTATAAAATAAATCTCCATAACAAATTTAAAATACTTCGAGTGATTTTCTATCCTTCCAGAGATATGTATTAAGAAGTTTTTAGTATGTATGGGAGGCGACATGCCCCTTTTTTAATAACTCACATTTTTTCCATGAGCAATTGATACATTTTGTATACACAACTCCATACCAAGTTCCAGTATTCTTCCACAAACACTTCCAGCGATATGTGGCAAGAAAAAGTAAATTTGTACTGGAAGTGCCACGCGCCTTTTTCTTATAACCCTAATCTTCTTCCATGAATTTAGAATTGATTTTACATATCCCAGTACCAAGTCCCAGTACTCTACCATGAACACCTCTAGAGATAAGCAGTATAAAACAGTAAATTTGTACGGCAGGAACCATGTCTCCTTTTCGAATAACGCAAATTCTTCTCCATGAGTATGGAATTAATTTTGTATACACATCTCGGTGCCAAGTTCCAGTCCTCTGCAATAAACACCTCCAGAGATATGCAGCATAGAAAAATCAATTTGCATGGGAGTTGCCACACCACCTTTTCCAATAACTCTCATTTTTCTCATACATACATACATATGTATTTCCATACCAAGCTTGAGTGCTTTACCCCAAACATTTGAAGAGATATGCAATATGAAACTTTCAGTCAGTATGGGAGGTGCTACGCCTCTTTTCCAAAAACGTCAATTTTTCTCCGTGAATATGAACATGATTTCTCACAGTGTTGGCAAACTGTTAATCTGATTAACGATTAGAAATTAACGATTAAAATGTTAATCGCGTTTGACGATTAAAATTAATTAGTCGTAATCAACTGTACGATTAATGATAACATTTTTTTAATCGTTAATCGCTGGCTGCGATTACGTTTAATTAATTTAAAACATTAATCGCTAATCCAATTAAAAATAAAATCTGATTAATTTGTCTACTTTGTCCGAGTTTGAAACCAAACACCAGTTATAGTAATTATTTTGTGTTTTACGCTTATAAAAAGCACGTAACATAAAAAAATAATAATTATTGTTATTAGTAATACATAAACTGGGAACTTTTACAAACCTAGTTTGTAAAACGTTTGCTGGTATATATCTTAATGAAAATGCACACCAAATTGCTTAGATTGATGAGGAAACCCGACTTAGCCATACCGGATTAACTTGCTTTGTGTGCACAGGGAAATTCCAGCATAACTTAATTAGTCACCAAACCTACTTGATCAAATTAAGAGTTAATGATTAAAAATTAATTTTTTAATCGCGGTTACGATTAACTGTTTAGTCGGATTAAAATTAATCATGATTAACTGTAATCAGATTGAATTTAATCGAATTAACTAACTAATTAAAATATCAATCGATTAATGCCAACATTGATTTCACATACATATCACTATACCAAGCTTCAGTTCTCTCTCACAAATACTTCCAGAGATATGTATGTAATATGAAAATTCCAATTTGTATGGGAGGGGCCTTGGGTTATCGGACTTACTTTCAGTCTAAGACCATCCTTCGGAAATCCCTTGTAAGCGTACTAAATTTCGTTCTGATCGGAAACCCGGTTAAGGAAGTAGCCTATTTTTCAGTCCGGTCATAAACCATCTTTGAGCAAAATTTCATTTTCAAACAGGTGGAAATTCTTAAAAAAGTATCCTATTTTCCAGTCTATGTCGTAAGCTATCTGTGTGTAAACCTTCATGCAAATCAGTTCAGTCATTTACGCGTATTAATTTAATTAAACTTTTTTAGTAGGTGGTAACTCTTAAAAAAGGTAGCCTATTTTTCAACCTAGCTCATAAGCTATCCGTGTGAAAACTTCCATGCAAATCAGTTCACTCATTTCCGCGTATTAATTAAATTCAAAATTTCTAACAGGTGGCAACTCTTAAAAAAGTAGCCTACTTTCTAACCTAGGTCATAAGCTATATGTGTGCAAAATTTCACGCAAATCCGTTTAGTCGTTTCCGCGTATTAATTTAATTAAACTTTTTTAACAGGTGGCAACTCTTCCAAAAATTTTGCCTATTTTCCACTGTAGGTCATAAGCTATCTGCTTGCAAAATTTCATGCCAATCCATTCAGTCGTTTCCGCGTATTAATTTCATGCGACTTTTTTAACAGGTGGCAACTCTTAAGAAAAGTAGCCTATTTTCCAATCTAGGTCATAAGCTATCTGTGTGCAAATTTTCATGCAAATCCATTCAGTCGTTCCCGCATATCAAATAAATTAAACTTTTTTAACAGGTGGTAACTCTTAAAAAAAGTAGCCTATTAACCAATATGCCCCATAAGCTATCCGCGTACCAAATTTGATGCAAATCCGTTCAATCGTTTCCGCGTGATGATTTCCCAAACATCCAAACATACAAACTTTCACACTTATAATATTAGTAAGAAGTAAGATATATATATCCATAGGGTTCTCGGAAACGGCTCTAACGATTTTGATGAAATTTTGTACACAAATAATATTTTGGATTCTAGGCTATCTGAATAGGCACTATCTCCGAAAAGACTCGTATAAGGTTGCCACCCATTCGAAATTAGTTACAAATTAATTAAAATATCCTAATATGGGTATCAAAAGGAAGGTATTTTAAAGATCCCTAACTCAAAAATATTTTTAATAGGGTTGCCACACATTTTGATTCACATATTTATTTAATTTTTTGTTTAGAAAAAGAGGTAAAATATGACTATATATATATGGGTACCAAGAGAATGTTCTTAAATAATGCTTTCCCTATATACGAAATGTTATCCCTTAGGATAATAGTGTAAGGTTGCTACTTATTTTCGATTCTGCACAATTTACCTAAAACAACGTAATATGGTTATAAAATGAAAGGTATTGTTGAGAACTTTGGTCAGAAAATATTTTCGATCAGGGTTGCCACGCTTCTATGTAATAAAAATTTTTATTTTGTAAATTTCAATCATTATTATGTATACATAGTGCATATACGCTCGAGATATGTACCATTCGTTCCAGCGTATTGTGGAATAGGGTTGCCACCTAAATTTTGGAGTAAGAAACTTGCTTAACAGATATCGAAATCCAATGTTTTTTTTATTACCAAAATATATTTTCAATGCTATCCAAATCTTGAAAACTCTAAAAAGTATATGCACTCCGGGCAAAGCTCGGTCAACCTGGTACTTACCGTTATACGGGAAGTGGGCGTGGTTACAGTCCGATTTCGCCCATTTTCAATACCAACCTACCCTGGATTAACGAAAACCTACATACCAAATTTCGTTGAGATATCTCAATTTTTGCTCGAGTTATCGTGTACACGGACGGACGGACAGACAGACATGGCTTATACATTTGTCTATATCTATCTCGATTCGTTTTGGCTGTTACAAACAACCGTTATGTGTACAAAATTAATATACCCTGGTGTACAAGTGCGCTCGGGTATAAAAATGTACGTGTAAAAAATACAGGTCAACCTTCCTTGAAAGAAAAAGTTGCGTGAAAACTCTAAAAAGTATATGCACTCCGGGCAAAGCTCGGTCAACCTGGTACTTACCGTTATACGGGAAGTGGGCGTGGTTACAGTCCGATTTCGCCCATTTTCAATACCAACCTACCCTGGATTAATGGAAACCTACATACTAAATTTCGTTGAGATATATCAATTTTTGCTCGAGTTATCGTGTACACGGACGGACGGACAGACAGACATGGCTTATACATTTGTCTATATCTATCTCGATTCGTTTTGGCTGTTACAAACAACCGTTATGTG
>NW_016158180.1:37232-41732 GCF_001687245.7 Rhagoletis zephyria
TCTCATGAATACCATAAAATCATTGGTCTTGAAGGGAATGTACTAAGAAAATATATGAGCGAATTAAAAAGTGTATACAATTTAAGCCGAAAAGTACATTTTTTGTATAGATTTCGTACTGAAGGAACGATTGCATTTCCCAACACTGATACAGAATGTAAAGAAACACAGGGTTGCAAGGAAAAAAAGTTGAACGAGCTCAAAGTTGGCTGGCGACCAACTTTGTTGAAAGCGATTAGTTGAAAGGCCGTTCGGACGAGGCGATTTTTGCTTTCAACTAAAAGTTGCCTGAAAAATCGCCTCGTGCGAAAGCCCTATAAACGCTGAGGAGTGGTAATTTTTACACCAGCATCAGCATTTCCCACGCTACACCTACCACAGCAAAAACCTAACTTATCAATAACGACAACGAAATGAGAAGATACTGAGAGAATCAAGTTGCTGGAGCGCAACATAGGAGAGAAATTCAAAAAAATTTAAAGAGGGGGTAAATTTTACCACCACCTCCACAGTTAAAGGTTAAGAAACATTAAACTACACAACGAAATTATTTGCGTTACAAAAATATATATTTTTTTGCTTTCCAATCATTTTTTTTATGAAAAATTTAACTATTAAGCAATTTCTGCGCCACGTGGACGAAAATTTTTAACAATAACTTATGTAATAAATATTTCTGCATTTATCTATGAAAAAAAATGCGTGCATTTCGATATAGTTTGGTCGGAATGAATTTTTAATTGCCACCGTGCGGGTCGACTCGCGTGGCTGGATCGCGCGCAATCCGTGTTGACTTCTTCCGCAAGAAAGAAACGCACGTTTCAATCGTTCCACTTTTATTTCTCATGCTCGAATTTCGCATGCCCGCGCAGTGTTGCCAGGTCTTCGGCATGAGAAAACGTCCCTCTTGGTCTAAAAAAAACGTCATTTCCTACCCAAAAACGTCTTTTCCAAATGTATGCACACGAAATTGTTCTTATTAAACTTTTATTGTATACAAAGGTACATACATATGTACGTAAGCTATATTAAAATGACATTTCGACAGAGCACATTTAAAACTCATTAGAATCGAATTCATTAGAATTGTTCAATTTGGTGAATACCACTATTGTAAACTGGTTTGAGATTGTTAATATAAAAATTACTTTATACATACACTTGTCATCAGCTGATTAAGTCATCAACATTTTGATCGATTTTGGTTGTTTGTCTTTTGTTTATTTAATGTTTATTATTTTTCCATAAAAGCCTAGCTCATTATATAACAAACACAATATAAATCCACATTTCAAACTTTGTGCAAAAATTTTAAAAAATCTGCAAAGTTTCAGCTAAATTTTCGACTTTTCATTCAGATCTTTTAGAATGTTTTTGAGTATGCAGTTTGATAGCCCATTAAATTTCAGGGCAATAATGTGCAAGTTTTAAGTTGCTGAAGAATCGCGTTGATTTTTAATTTTTTTTTCTTGTAGACATTTGGCTAGGCGGTTGGTTGTCGAAAAAGCTAAATTACGTTCTGCTAAGAAGGAACACAGTAATATTTCGGCCTTTTTTCGTTCATTATATTTTCAATGAAGTCTTAAAAAAATCGCCTACTTTTTTCTAACTTTTTATGCTGCTAGAGCTTTTTTGGTACTTTTGCGAGCGTGCGTATAGATCAGCTCTTCCTGATTTGGCTTTTAATGTGCAATTGCAAACATTGGAATAAGCCTCGTAACCTCAAATGTTTACACAACCAGCCTTTGAATGCGGGATCCTTAGTCTAAGAATAAAAAAAAAAAGAAAATGCGCGTACGCTTGGTTTGCATCATATTTAAGTCATCTATGTTCAAACAGTAAATATCTTTTGAAGCAGCTGGTGCAAAAAGCAAAGCTTGTAAAGATATATTAAGAAAATAATTCAAAATCAGTTCTACTTACGAGATTTAGTAACATATTTGCCGAAAGTGTGAGCGTAAGTATTTACTCTACAAACAAATAGTACGCTATACATTGAATATATCGCACGTTTAATAATATAGAGATGTAACTCAAAATTTACGTTTTTGGAGATCTCATTATGCAATTAATAAGCTGTTAAGTAGAATATGTTCAGTATAACAGATAACCAACGTTCCCAAATATGGTGAAGATATGTGTCCTTCCATCTGTCTTTTTGTATATCACCTGTATGAATTGATTGCGTTATCCCACAAAATTGAAATTTTGAAATACTTCGTTACATTATTAAACGTGCGATATTGTGCATAGAGAAAATTACTGGGAAGTTAAAAAACGTAATTTTTTTAAACACAAAAAACATCCAAACGTCAACAGGATACAAAAAACGTCCAAATGACGTTAAAAACGTCAACCTGGCAACGCTGTGCCCGAGGGAGTCGGGCCCGCACGCTGGCAATTTATCATATTTAAATATCTTCATACATACATACATATACATACCGAACCAATTATGCATGCACGCTGAATTCGCCGACAAGCTTTTTTAAAAACGAAGTAAATTAGTACAAATTGTTAGTAATTTTCATTAGAGTTTGAGTAACTCCTTTCACTAAACGGCTTTCAGTAACTTTAACGAGACCTTAACTTATTTTATTTTATTAATTTTAGTGCAGTTTTGACAAAATTTTCTTGCTAAAAAATCTTTTGTTACACTACTTTATTTTATTCCTTTGATTGTAAATGTTAAATAAAAGCTTGTTTTTAAAAAAATACTTTCTTTACATTATTTTATTTTGAGCTTTTTAGTTTTATTTTATATAACCAGGACATAATATTTTTATTAAGGGCTGACTCTCCATTTATGAGCGTAGTACATTTAATATAAGCGGCGTAAATCTGTTCGATCATCTGTTTAGGCTGAGCAAAACACGTTGAGTCCAGGTAGCGAAAAAATTGTACGATGGAAAAAATGGCGGAAAGTTGGCAACTGTTGAACTGAGCGTTTCTAGGACAAAGAGTTTACGGTTAGACAATATGAACGCACGCAATTTGTCACGAATTAGGAGCATAATCAGAAACAAATCGGTGTGTTATTTAATTTAAGCATTCATATCAAGTACAAGCCACACACCCGGTAGGTGCTCTACAGAAATTCGTATAGAAGATCATAAGAAGTGCATAANATGGCGGAAAGTTGGCAACTGTTGAACTGAGCGTTTCTAGGACAAAGAGTTTACGGTTAGACAATATGAACGCACGCAATTTGTCACGAATTAGGAGCATAATCAGAAACAAATCGGTGTGTTATTTAATTTAAGCATTCATATCAAGTACAAGCCACACACCCGGTAGGTGCTCTACAGAAATTCGTATAGAAGATCATAAGAAGTGCATAATATACATTTAGGTTGTATGTTTGTTGTGTATGTGGAGATTCCTGCAAATTGGTTTGAAATTTATACACACACATGTATACACAGCAGCAAGCTCATGCCACCAACAGCGTATGCATAGAATTTCTACTGGGTATGTATGTAAGTTAACTACCCAGTATAAATTTTATACATACGACATCGCTGTTGGTGGCATGAGCCTGCTGCTGTGTATACATGCCGGTATAAATGAACCTTCATTTCCATTTAACACGTGTGGTGTCTCAGAGCGTTTGCGTAACCATACACTTGTACTACTGCTGTATGCATATGGCTGTGTTAATGTTTCAAGCATACAAAAACGCATTAATAGAACAGTATTAAAGCATTCTTACAATATATGTATCCCCATATGTAAATGCTACTTTTCTGATACATTTTAATATACGGGGACATACAAAAAAGTAGTATTTACATATGCAACTGCATACCTTGTAAAAGCCCGCTAGTGCTGAAAATATTATCGCACAACACGTCCGTTCACTAAAATTTTTGTACAAGACTGAAAATATTACAAAAATTCCACTTCAAATTTATCAAGAAATGTACTTAAAACAACAACAACGTACGTTCGCTTGCAGTTCGCTAGAATTCGAATTTATTTGAGGAAATTCTTGACCACGCATGAATTGTTCACACTAATTCACTAATACAGCATGCATACTTCATGAATGCATACAACCGATTTCTACTGGGTACATCTAAATGTATATATGTATATCCATACGTGGGCAAACATGCCATACGGAGTTATACCGCGCGGTACCATACCAGAGACCGGCTTTGAGTACTAATAAAATTAGTGTACTTATTCATGATCCATAAAAATTAGTGCAAATGAGCACTTACACTAATTCAAAAAATGACTAAGAGTAATTTCCACCAAAACAAGAACACACTCGAAATATACTAACTCGGATTTGTGGCGGCAATTTTTGTCTCTATCGAGTATAATCTACCCAGCTGGATTTTACTCATTTGGTCGAGTGAGAGGCTGAAAATAATTTCAATGAGTTTAATACTATTTGTGTTCTGCTTTGTTCTACATCAGTGTTGGCATTTTTGGTACAATTGTACTTTTTTGATACAATTTCGTTTACTACGCAGTACTTTTTAGTACAAT
>NW_016158180.1:41742-60840 GCF_001687245.7 Rhagoletis zephyria
GTTTTGAAATAACCATTATAACATAGCAAAAGGTGTGCTATCAACCTCACATTCCTAGGCAAGTTTTGAAAGAATATTTTCGATACTAAATCTTATTAAAACAAAATGTCGAAATCAGCTTCATATAGTTAGAAACAGTGTCATCGTTAATTCTTTATGTTCTTAAATATCATAACTTCACGACACTCATATATTGACTAGAGTTGACTATTTATTTTATTATTTTTTAGATCTAATTATTTGTTTATAAAAATATAGTTAATTCCTTAACAAAAACTATATGAAAATAGGTTTAAATCTTTGAACAACATTAAAAAAATCGACAAACTTTCGTCAAAAATTTGGAACTTTCTATTTCAATTTTAGTATAATAAAGTGCAAGTTTAAAGCAGATGGAATTTGCCGTCAATGCCATATTATCTAAACGCGATTTTTTTTTACGAAGAAAATGAGCAACACCTTCATCAAAAAAATATATATATGTATATATATTAACAATCAACGATAAGTCGCAGCTATTTTAAACTTGCACTTCATTTAAATTCATCGGACTACAAACGGCATTCTCAGAACATGTATTTCGAGTTAAAAGCCCAAAATTTTTACGAAAGCTTGTTGATTTTTTAATGTTGCGCAAGAATTGAAACTTGGGGTTTTATTAAAGTATAAACTACATTTTTATAAACAAATAATTAAAATTAAATAATTTTAAGATAAATGGCCAATCTTGTCTATATGTGAGTGTCGTAAAGTTTTGATAAGCACTTGAAATACTAAAAATAAAATGTCAAACTTTAGTGCTGAATTCAATGAAGATGTCTCCTTTATCCATGCATAATAACTTCAAAAAATTTGTTTGTTAAGAAGTGTACCTTAAAATATGTGCATACACATTTATGTTCAAAGTGTAAAATGTACCTACATAAACTTTCCCATGAATACCATCAAATCATTGATCTTGAAGGGAATCTATGTATGCATGTACTAAGAAAATATATGAGCAAGTTAAAAAGTCGATACAATTTACAGTCGAAAAGTATAGTTTTTGTATAGATTTCGTACTGAAGGAACAATTTCATTTCCCAACACTGTGCGACATGCGGGCGCCACCATAAACAAGAGTGAGCTAAAAGTGAGAGTGTGTTAGTGTGCATGCTGTCGCTTTCTCGTCGTTTGTACATGTTTTGTTGCTATAAACGACGAAAATTACTAAATTCACTAAAATCACTCAACTGAACTATTGGTGCTTCTTAGTGCTCCTACTCATTTCGGTATAACCAAGGCATACATATTCAACAAGGTAGAAGTGGCAATTCAGTCGAGCTCTCTCATACCTGACTGTAATGTCAAAAAATGTAAACAAAGAAATTAACCCTTTGTTATGCATTTACCATATTTGATAGAACTCAAGATCTTTGAAATGAAAGTTTTTGTAATTATGAAAATATTTAAAATCTCATTAGAATCAGCTTCATTTTATTTATTGAATTTTCGGTTTAATGTAAATATGGGAATGCATACTTACGCAAAATTACACACTAAATGAAACACACTCATTTATAAAACCGTTTTGACAATTTTCTTGCTTTTACTACCCCAATGTTTTTGAGCATTAATTTCTTTATTGAAATACTTAATTCTAAAGTATATTAGTCATTAAAAGAGTATGATTCTTCTAAATTTACATCAGAACTTAACTTCAATAATTTAGCTTTTAAATTTTTGCTATTCGAAATTTCCTTTCCATTAAACTTATAAAAATTACTTTCAGTTTCTTTATGTCAACAAGGAATACTGATTTAGGTTTTATCAGACCACCATTTGAAATTTGGCCTATCCATGTATGCATATGAAAGGGAGATTTTCTTTTCATATTCAATATGATAAATCCTGCACCTGGGACCAAACGCGTCCACTTAGAAATACTCGGCTGCGATGGGCAACAAATAAAGTCACGACCACACGTGAAGAGTCTCCTAATGAAACATCGCAGCAATTTGCCCACCGTTGCCGCTTAACTTGACAATTCTAATGCTTAAAATAACGCACAAGCTTGTTGTCCAGGCTCTTGACTAACACAACGCACCGCTCGCAATTCCTTTTCATTTTATTATGTATTTAAAATCAGTCGCACAGCTCACAATTGAAAATTTATATATAAAAAAAAAAATTTTGAATACTATAGGGTTAAGAGTTGACATTTCAGTCGCAGTTCAAAAGAGAGAAATGTCGAAAACACTTCTACCTTGTTATGCCTTGGGTATAACTAATTTGGTTAATGGCTCAATGAGAGAATTGAGCACTACACCAATGCATATCAACAGAGAACTTAGTCATTGTACATGCTCTCGCTTTGTGTGCCGAGCGTAAAATAGTGTTAGTACACAAGAATGATAGAATACAAGATTGCGCCAATGAGAGAGGATTTTTGAGCGTAAATTTAGCGTGACGTCATCTTGGTGCAATTGCGAGAGAGAAATGCCAAAACGCATATAAAAATATGTAAACAATGCAGAAAAATGTGTTAATTTTAATATTACATGGCCCAATTTTGCAGGACCCTATAAATATACAAAGACTGACTCATCAGGAATACGTAGCAATAATCTTGGCCATGTAGCCCTTTAGGTAAGTAGGTACGATTTTTAGCACATGAAAAAATGGATGTATTAACAGTGTTTGCAATTTCATGTAGACCAAAAGGAAGGTGTGCAGCAAACTGAAACGAATATTCTATGTAAGTGAAACATAATTTAAGCTTTTAAATGTATAATAATTTGGGCACTGTTTTGTATTAGGTACGTAACAATGCGGTAAGATGCCGCTTGAATTAGCGCCTGGCGACCTTATCCACTGGGGAATTACCTCATACCAGCACTAAAAAGAATCAGGTACTGACAAAAATAAGTAGGTAGTGAAGTTCATGTATCTATTTACTGTAGAAACTGCTTTTGTATGTATGCCATTGCCAGCAAACTAAACCAGCAACTACTTTCAGCATGGAAATATACCTACTACAACTCACCAAAGGAAGGCCAACATAGTTCCAGGTAGAAGCAAGCATGTAGTCTTGTTTATTTTATTAGAGTATAAATGTAATTACAATTATATGTGTACACATTTGTATTTATACATAATACATATTAGTTAAAAATGAAACTAAAATTAAATACTGAAAAACATATTACAATTGTTATGACGGACTATTGTCTAAACACAAACATAAGCGACATATATATGTACACATTAGGCCGGGTCGATTTGTGGGAGGCAAAAAAAACGCCCATTTCTCTGTGAAAATCATATTCTAGGGATCAAAATAAGAAACTTTGCCGAAGGAACCATACCTCTAAAACGAATTCTGATGTCCCCCAATTTGGGTCGAACTTTTGGGTAGGGGCAAATTTTGAAAAATCCCACTTTGACCCATTTAGAGTGCTCCAATCGAGTCCAAATGTATGACCGACCCCCACTAACTTTGGAGGCCCGACCCACCGATGCCAGTGGCACACCCCCTGGAACCCCCCTGGGGGTTCACCATACAAACATTTCAAAAAATCGCCGGTTTTGCACTTTACATGAAAAAATCAGCGAAATGCCTATGTTTTTTCTTTTTGGAGTTTATTTTTCTCTTTAGAAATTTATTTAGTCAGAACATATGTAAATGAAAAAATGAATTTAACTTAGTAATAGAAAAGAAATTAAAAAAAATTATTAGAAATTAGCGTTTTTACAACCCTTTTAAAACCAAGGCATCACTGTGATGCATTTGCATGTCGTAAACATAGTTGTGTGGGTTTTTTATTCAACCGTTTTAAAAAATGAAGGTATCACTGTGACACAATTGCAAATCGGAAAATTGCTTGTGTGCGTTTTTTAAGACACAGCTGCATGTCGTAAACTTACTTGTGTAGTTTTTTTATAGCACCTACTTAAGAAATGAAGGTTGTTTTTACAACCCTTTTTGTGGGTATTTTAAGGCACCTTCTTAAGAAATGCGCGTTTTTTGCAACCATTTTAACAATTAAGGTATCACTGGAATGCACCGCAACCCTTTTAAACAATGAAGGTATCACTGTGACACAATTGCAGATCGTAAAATTGCTTGTGTTGTTTTTTTTAAGCCACCACAAGACACAGCAGGTAGAATTGAAATTACCATTTCATTCTTATTACCTCGTCTCGTAGACCATATATAACGCAACAGTTTTTGTGAATGCATTAAGTCGTTGTGAAGAACTCAAAGTGTGAAGTGCTAATTTCAGATAAAAAAATATTTCAAAAAAAATAATAAGTGAAGTGACCATTCCAAATCAAAAAGTTTACAATGAATCCACCATCCTCTACACCGCAAGATGAAGCAACTACATCAACAACTATCGAAAACCCAATGAGTCATATACCCAAGCATGATGTTACTGTTTTTGGTGTGTCTACTGATTTAACTGATCTTAATTTACCAACCCATCTGGATATCTTGAGATATTATTTTTACTTAAGCGAACGTGCTAAAACAGAACAAAAAAAGTTTTCCCATAAATCATTCACTATTCAAGTACAAGATAAGTTGATTGGAATTTGGGAAAAACTTGGTATGGAAATAATGCTGAAAAAAAGTGTATTTAATAAATTGAATAAATTGCTTGACAAGTATCAAGAGCAAATCAAGAGAAGAAACAACACCCAACAATCATCATACTAGGATGGTAAAAGAACCTCATCTTGTTATTTTGAGAGAACCCAATTCTGAATTGATTGGTTACGTAAGACTGGAACATGAAACCGCTGAATACAAAACAACCAAATTAAATGGTTTTTTCAACGATAAAAATATATCACTGGATGCATTAATTGGAATATGCACTGACGGTGAGCCAACAAACACTGGCCCACACGGTGGAATTATACGACGATTCGAATTGCTGTTAAAAAGACCATTGCATTGGTTCGTTTGCCTTCTACACTTCAACGAACTTCCGTTTCGGCATTTGTTTGAAGCTTTGGATAAATCAACCAGCACTGGACCAAGATCGGCAACCGGAAAACTGAGCCGTCAAATCGAAACTTGTGAAACTCTTCCGGTAAGTTATTGCTATCACTCATTTATTATAATTGTCAACCATTTTTAATTATTTTATTATTATATATTTTCAGGTGGTGGACGGCTTCCAGAAAATTGAGTTGCAAAATATGCCCCCTGCTCCAGAAAAAATTGAATTTTCCACCGATTCGAAGTACTTATACGACATGGCCCATGCAATTTCTAGCGGCGTGGTTCCGGTGGATCTGGCTAACATCAAACCAGGGAAAATTGTACATTCTCGGTGGCTCACCAAGGCCGCTAGATTATTGCGATTATATGTGACAACGGAAAATCCAGATGCAAATTTAAGAATTCTGGTTGAATTTATAATTAAATGTTATGTGCCAATGTACTTCAATATCAAGTATTACAGCTCTGTCGTGTACGGCAGTGCATTATTTTTCAAGTTCATTGGTTGGTCACGATTTCTAGAACCTCGTTTACGCAAAATTGTCAATCAAGTAATTAAAGATAATTCATATTATGCGCATTCGGAAAATATCTTGTTATCAATGTTGTTTGATGATAGCAAAGAAAAGCGCGACTGTGCCATCAAGAAAATTCTACGCTATCGAACCGATGTTGACGAGCCAATGGAACTTAGAGTTTATAAAAAACCAGATATAAACTTTAATTGCACAAGTTATACGGAAATGATCAATTTGAATGATATAAATATCGTATTTGAACCACCATTCACGCGAAGCATTCCGTACGATACATTGAAAGAATATTTAAATCAAGATGATCCACCGTTTAATGATCCAAAAATTCCATCACACATACAAGGAACGGAACGACATGTTCAATTGCTAGCTAGCGTTTCCAAACGGGTTATACCGGAAAATGTAGAGGCTGTTATGGCGACGACATTAGAGAGCCGTGCGAAATTGCCCAGACTTGAAAGTAAAAAAGACTTCAAACAATAATTTTTTTTAGTTTCTTTTCTATAACTCACTTAAATTAATTTTTTCATTTACATATGTTCTGACTAAATAAATTTCTTAAGAGAAAAAATAGATATTATTATAAATAAATAATAAATATTATTATAAATAAATAAATAAAAATAAAGAAAAAACATAGCCATTTAGCTGATTTTTTCATGTAAAGGCCAAAAATGGTGATTTTTTGAAATGATTGTATGGGGAACCCCCCAGGGGAGTTCCAGGGGGTGTGCCACTGGCATGGGTGGATCGGCCGTCCAAAGTTAGTGTAGGTCGGTCATACATTTGGACTCGATTGGAGCACTCTAAATGGGTCAAAGTGGGATTTTTCAAAATTTGCCCCTACCCAAAAGTTCGACCCAAATAGGGGGACATCAGAATTCGTTTTAGAGGTATGGTTCCTTCGGCAAAGTTTCTTATTTTGATCCCTAGAATACGATTTTCACAGACCAATGAGCGATTTTTAAATCGACCCGCCCTAGTACACATGTATTAGCTTTAAACTTGTTCTAACTACAATTTCCTCTGTTTTAATAGAAATATGTAAACCCAATACTTTCCTCAAGCATCTTTGTTTATAATAAAAAAATCGTATTTATTAAAAACTGCTGTGTACAACATATATGTATGTATAACAATACTATTTAAATTTTAAAGTCTGTATGCATACTTGTGTTCAATTTAATAGCAGTGGTTCATTGTGAACAATTTTGGCAATTTATTTTCCTAGTATTTGCTTCATTTTTTTAAATAAAAGTAGAGTTTTGTTTTAGTAAAAAAAATAATCAAATAAAAGGAAAATAAATTGCCAAAATTTGTCAAAATCGACCAAGAACTATGTATATCAGAGAACTTCTCGCAAAGTGTTCAAAATTCAAGGTACTTGAAATATGCGTAAATTACCATCCATGAAGATTTGTTGTTCTTGAGTTGATCGCGTTTTTGTTAAACATATTTTTTGAAACAATGTGAGGTAGTCAGATTTTTATACATGCAAAATGCTTATTTAGGGTTCTGTAAAATGTTGAATCGCCCTTACATTCTGTATATACCTACATTTGCGTATACATATGTACATATATGCAATTATCTGCTTTGTAGTTACAAACAATACTTATTGTTCTCATTTATGGTATTGTTATATGTTTTGACAAAATAAAGGACCACATGTAGCCGTTCGCGCATGTGCACAAATCTTTGCCTAACGTAGCTAATGTGCTCATATGCACATGATGCATGTACGTAAATAAGTGGTATTCACAAAAGTATGCAAGTGGCCTTGCAGTCTAGCAAAATAGCTGCTCTTTTACCAGAGTGCCAGGCCAGTTGCTCAATTTGGTGAATACCACTATACATTTATGTGGTCACTAGCAAAAACCATTTAAGTTTATTAAAAAATTTGATCTCTTTGTTTGATACTTGCGGCCCTGAAAAGGGCCTTTTTTAAAACTGATGAACCATTTTGCTCTCTTTTCACACCACAGGCGGGTTGTATTCTGTAAATGCTAAAAGGAAAAGTGTTAAATTAAATTAGTTTTTGTAATTGATAATATTTTGTCATATACTCTACCTTGCACGTTAGATGAGCATTAATTTGAAGTGGTACCCCAAAGTGTAATGCCAGTTTTTTGGATCGATACAAGTTAATCTAGGTCAGTATTTTTGCATATTTTCTTTTTTTTGTCCGGGCGTTTTCAATGAGTTGTCTATTAAGTTTTCTTATCATAAGAAACATTCTTGCCCTGAAAAATAATTTTTTCACCTTAATGTCGCATTGTATATCGGAAGCTTGCTCAATATGTTTTTTTACAAAATTGTTTGTAATGAGCAAGCCATCTTCGTTCATTGCTCTGAATACTGACTCTAGATTACTTATATGTTCCATCATACTGCTGCTAGGTACAGATAAACCACCTTCACTTAAGTGATTTGCCCAAGTGTAGGAGGGATCATCTGCGCCTTTAAAGGATGTACTAGGGATATCATCTCGCAATCGGTGGCATATGTAACCAGCTAAATTCTCTAGACCATCGTACTCCGGATCTTCGAACTCTACTGGCTCTATATCGATCGGCCATTCTTCAGGAACAAAGCTTTTTAGTATGAAACCTGCAGAAGTACAAGTTACTATTTATGCTATATTAAAATTATTATTCAAAATTTGTATTACCTGTAAGAGGTGGCTGCGATATTTCCAAGTCTGGTGTATCATCTTCTTCCACATTTGCCGAATTCGATATCACGCCTTCATTACGTCCAAGTAAATATCCTCGAAGGCGATATTTGAACTCTTGTTGGTCCGGGTGATCGTGTAAGCCGCCTTTTGCTCGAATGACTCCAAAGAAATTTCCGATCACATCTTGGTTCAAGCGATACGTTAAAATATACTTCATATCGAACCGGTTTTTAACGTTTTCGTACAGCATCTTCAACGCATTGGTCGACTGTATAATACCTGCAGGTAAATATACATATGTATACTTTATATATAATGTACACTTTATATGTGTGCCTGCAAATATACTAGTTTACCTCTTTGAAATGGTAGCAGGGTGTGTTTGCCTATAACCCTCATACTTTTCATCATTTCCGTCATCCCATCTAATATTTGAACTTGCTCATTCATCGCTACACCGTAGGCGTGGCAGCGTGCTCTTGCGTCAGCATGTGGTGTCCTCACGTTCATCACATCAAACCAATCGTTAGTCTAAAAATGGAATATTTTAAATGATGAAGTATACATAATTACATATATGAATATACACGTCTGTATGTAAATCTTACCTATTTAAACAGTTCGAAGCATTCTTTCCAATTGTGGCCACTCAAATGTCCCAAACCTGCTGCTCTAGTTATTGCCTGCGCTACTGTATGCGAAAATAGTTTTGCCGCTGTTTTCACTTTTTGTCTTTGCGGTCCAGACACATTCAAATGGTTTGCTGAAATTTTATGAGTTATTGTCAAATCATTAGAGGTGATAGACAATAACTCTAAAATTATTTCCTTCTTTACTGTTTTGCCATTTATCACAAATCCTTGGTCAAGGAAGTGATTACGGAGTAATTTGAGCATATGAGGAACGTCTGCAAACGTGAAAACTTGCTGCTCATCAAAAACAAACCTGTAAAAGAGGAATATGTTACAAAATATAAAATAAACTGCAAACGATTTTATATTTCTATAAACTTGCCACGGCCTGTCTTCATGCACTCCCAGCCCGTTTAAGGTGTTCTTACACGATATGTTTTTGCATGTGTACATGCCACTTTTTACATATGGAAATACCAACATATCGTGTAAAGGCAAATTAGATTTGTTTCTGTACAAAGCATATGCACGTACATACGAAATAGAAATGTTTCTATTTTCATCTGACACACAGATAGAATCATCTAAGGTTACTTTATTTCGTTTTCAAAGATCGTATTTTTAAAAAGTTAAATAAAAACGGTGAATTTGACAGACATACACAATTACATGTGTATTGAAAAACTCACATTTACAGATGCAAATACATATCGTGTAAGAACACCTGAGACCTGTTAGTGCCGCCAAGATCGCACACAACCGCTACAACATTGTACCCGCAATCTTTAGTACTTTGTAATATATTGAAGAGCACTTCATTTGTCATTTTACAGTCGAAGTCGTAAAACACCGGCTGTTTCCATTTAGATACAAGTCCTAATGAAGAAAGTAGATTTATTCAATGTTTAATTCATTACTGTAAATTTCATTTAATGTTCTTTATAATATACATATATTTACCTCTGAGCATCGCTACTTGCACATAGTTGGCAGGTTCTAGTGTTGAGTCTGATGAGGCATCATAGCAGTAACTTTGCCTGGCCTTCATCTCGTCGAAACTCAAAACACATACTTTTTGAATAGTGTCCATTTGTGTAGAGGCTTTTAATAATTTAAAGACTGGGTTTATTAAACCTCTTGAAAGGTCGATTTTTTGTGCCCGTCTAGCGTTCGAACTCCAGGTAGCGGAAAACCTTTTTTGTACATTAATCTGTACGCTTTGGGACTAGCGGCGTACAATGTTATAGATTGCGCTACGTCTTCCTGCGTCCAGGTATGTTTCTTTATATTATGTTTAAATTTCGCAACCTGACCCTTCGTGAATATTCCTTGTAATTTGGTCTCCATACTTTTGCAAAAGTTTTCGCACTCCTCCAAGCGCTTTTGCAACTGCTCTACCTCGTAAGCGTGTTTTTTGGTTTGTTTTTCGTACTCGTGCTTGAGTTCTGCCAGTTCTGTGCATTACCTTTTGTTTTCTTTTCGCAGGTTCATATTTTCTCGCTTTAATGTTTCTCTAATATGCATGTAATAAAAAGAAAACTGTTCAATAAACCAATATTTTTAGTGCTGTATTGCTTTTAAAAACTTACAATTTTGCTTCCAACTCTTCAACTTCCTGCAAACTGCTGTCATAATAAACTACTTTGCGAGGTGTTGAAGTCGTGGGAATATCGGAAAGGTTTGCTTCCGTAAGGCTATTTTCCTTATTATTCTCACTTTTATCAGATATATTTGCATCAACAGTATCACTCGCAACGGCTATAAAAACTTAGCTACAGTATAATGCAAAACTTTATATAAATGCAAATGGTTACCTGCAGTGGCAACGGCAGTCTCACTCTGCTCAAGTAACTTGCTAACAATTCTTTTGTTTTCCCTGTGCTAAGCTCATTCCGCACGCTGGGAGTCCCCCAGATTTTCTTCGTAAATGGTAGGCACCGCACCACGTTTTAAACGACGAAGTTTTGCAAAACCAAAGGCATTTACAAAAACAATATTAAATGCAATTATTATGAAGATACAAAATATATTACCCATTTCAAACTGTGTATTATTTTCAATATCTTCACTAGTAAAGTGCTTCATGCATACATAGCTCGATTTGGTGTTTAATGCATCTCCTCGCCGGCAGAACTGCTTCCACTTTTTCGCCAGATTTGCGTCCGTAGGAAACGAAAAAAAACTTATATCGCACGCTTTCCTTTTGTTTTCACTATTACACTTAGCCACGGCACACTTCATTTTGCTTTGTAATGTCTCAATAATTGTTTAAAACCACGCAGATATATTAACGCACAAATATTAAAATTGTTATTTGGTTTTTTCGTATGCTCACAATCAACAATTGCACCAAGATGACGTCACGCACACAGCTGATTCTGTCAAAAACACAAAGAGCGGATTAGCGGTACCGCGATTGGCGCAATCTCTATTTCTCTCAATCGTGGTTAGTACATATGTGTGAAGATTCTGCAATGAATAATATCCACTAACACTATTTCTTGTGTTATTCAATCAATTACTTAAAGACACGAATAATTGCAGTTCCCTGTACCATACCGCTGCTGCTTGAGCAAACCATTATAATGAAAACAGCTCTTATAAAGATTTTATTTTGTTGCTTTGAAAAGAAAAGTTCTTTATATGTACAGTCTATCTTAAAGTGAAGCATTTTCATCTAAGCTAACAGGCTAACCTAATATTCGCGGCTTGCGTTTTGGTACGCACGCCGTCGAATTTGTTTTTTTGCGTCACCCGAAATTGGCTTGCGTGCGTTTGCATTAGATTTCATTGAGCGAAACGTCAAATCAAAATGTCACGCAGAACAAAAATTGGAAATGGAGTTAGCTTCATACGCACGCCGTTCAATTTCGGTTGGTCCCATACAAGTTGTATGTGCATGAGAAATTTTTGACAGTAAATTGGCGGCGTGCGTGAATATTAGGTTAGCCTGTAAGGGCCCGCTGTTGATTTTGAAATTTTAGCAAAAGTCATTATAAACCATTTATGAGATTGAAAACGAAAAACGTGGAGCGCATGCAACACAAATAATTAGATTTAATTGACAATAGTCAAACTTAGGGTTGCCAGACTTTTTATGCGCGAAATCAGTACGTTATACTTTTTCATGCTAAAAAATCAGTACTTTTCAGTACATTTTTATTCAATGCAAAATTATGAATGTAAGTAACAGATAATACTTTAAAACACCAGAGTTTTTAACAATATTTTTGTATATAAATAAAATATAGTTTATAAAAAATAAAAGTGTTATTCACTTTAGTGTACACATCATTGTACACAGAAGCCAATAAATTATTTTATATTTATGACATATTCGAATAGTCATAATGAGATCATTTCCATCTTCAGTGTTTAAGTAGTCAAAGAATTCTACACATTTAATTTTAAACTTACTTTTAATTTGCAGTTCACATTACAAAAATTTTAATCAGAAGCCGGTTTCTCTCTTTGCGCCAGGAAGCAAACTTTATTATTAAAATCCTCTCAGTTGCTTTGTTTGAGTGTGGTTTTAAAAAAACAAAATTACATATTTTTTCAAACTGTGGTAAAATACCACTATTTAGAGACTTCATCTATAATTCCTCATGGCTTAAATTAATTTATTGAACTACGCAAAAACTTTTAAAGGCTAATAATTCGCTAAAAAGAGTATCTAACTCTATGTCTTGTATGCAAAACTCGTTTACAATGTCAGTAAGGGTGCGTTCAGAAATGCATCAAGCCAAAGCATCAGTCTGTGTTATTTCTATACTATAATTGATGGAAATGTCAAATATGCGCAACCACGTTTAAAAGCTGAATTTGAAGTTAATTGCGTAAATAAAACATTTTCATCAATAATAGTTTAGAAATAAAAGATACTGATGCTTTGGCTTGATGCATTTCTGAACGCACCCTAAATTGTGAAAAAAGAATTATTGGCAAAAGCATATTCAAATTTTTTTTTATTTAACTGAAAGTTATTTTCGAGGTAACTAGCAACACTCGACAAAAAACGTCGGTCTTCTTTTTAAATAATTGAATCTCCATCATATTATAGCAACTGGTACGTAGCGACCCGGCGATATGCCCATAAAACGATTGATCTTTTCGTTGTATTAATTTCTTGGGCATATCAAACATTATCTGAAAAATGTCAACTATAATTAAATTATTTTCTTCTTACTTTTTACTGTACAGTTTATGGAAGTTCCAACATTATGTGAAAACGTTAAGAAAATCCTAAAGTATTTTGTTTGAATTGAAAATTCAGTACAAATCAGGACATTAGCGTACTGATTGAAGAAATGAATAAAATAAGTACAATCAGTACTGTACTGATATAATCAGTACGTCTGGCAACCGTAGTTAAACTACTAGAGCTTTAAACCTATGGATGGTACTATCGATACTATCGAATGGTTCTATTTTTTTGCACCATCTAATGATCGTTGCCACTATCGATAGTCTTTGTTTGAGGAAATATACATATTGTTTATATTATATCTGTGGTCATAAGCAATAACCGCATAAGTCGACTTCAGAAACAATGGAGTTATATATGCTGTCGTATTCTTCAACCCCTATTGCATGCGTATGTAGGGTTCGAACGATAATATCGATATTGAGTAAGCATCGATACTGAGGGTATAAAAATGAATACTTTAATACTCGATACTTTATTTGGTGATTTTACTCGATACTTTGCAAAGTACTCTTAGTATCGAATACTTTTTAAAAAACACACTTTTTAAATTTTTTCTTCCATTGGCAACTCAATTTTCTTTGCTTATATGGATTACTATCATTCAATTTTGTCCATCACTTAAGATCAACTGAAATTTCGTGTAGTCTGTTGCATAACATAAACCAAATAAGTTAAAGTTTATTGGCCTTATTCATTAAAAATAAAGTAGGTTTAAAGAGCTTAACAAAATGACATTTTCATACATTTTTCAGTTTATAAAACTTTTTTATTTATTTTGAATAAGGCCATTAAACTTTACGCAAAGTTCACGAAAATGCAGAATTTTTAGAAGCTTTTTGGATATGCAGTTTTGTAACATATTCAACTTTACGTGTAGCCTACTACCGTTAACTTTTAATTCAAACTGCACATTATTATACTAAAATTGAATAGGCTACAAAAATGCATACCCAAAAAGTTTACAAAAGTTCTTAATAAAATTTGAAGTTCGTGAAAGTACATATATATATGTATTAGAGTGGTTCATAAAAACACTCTTTTTGGAAATTCATAAACGCTACATCAGAATATTGTTATTTGTGATAAAAAAAGAGACATGTATTTTTTATTTTGAAAAAAAGTTTTTTTATGGTCGCGCTGGCCGGCTTTTTATAAAAACGCTGATGTTCTCAATTTTTTTATTTTCTTGACATGTAAAATGCAGCTAAAAATGTGGTTTTTAAATATAATTACTCTGGTATTATTGGGGAACTTGCACTTAATAGCACACCTGTCTTGGACAGTTAGAATGGGTCTAGGTCCCGAAAATATGCTCTCGAAAAGACACTAGTATTATTAAAACGTTGAAACTGCAGGATTTACGCATTGTCATTGGTTGGAACTTGTTACCAGGGGGTTCCTGGGGTTGCTAATTAGGAAACTGAAGCCAGTTTTTCAAAATTCAAAATGGCGGATCCAAAATGGCGAACCGTTTTTTAAAAAAAATAATTGGATTTGTTCGAAACCCGGCACTTGAGAGTTTTCGGCGTCGCCGATTACGTATCTGAAGTCAACTTTTTTAAATTCAAAATGGTTGATCCAACAGCGATCAAATAAAAAAAAAATACTGGAATTAAAACGTTGATATTGAACGATTTACGCATTGTCATGGGTTGGAACTTGTTACCAGGGGGTTTCTGGGTTTGCTGATTACGAATCTGATGTCAGATTTTCAAAATTAAAAATGGCGGTTAAGAGTTTCAAACAAATCCAATCATTTTTTTTTAAGTTGGTCGCCATTTTGGATCCACCATTTGGAATTTTAAAAATCTGACATCAGATTCATAATTAGAAAGCTCAGGAACCCACTAGAAACGAGTTTTAACCCTTGACAATGTTTAAAACGTTCAGTATCAACGTTTTAATTTGAGTACTTTTTTTTAATTCGATCGCCATATTGGATCCGCCATCTTGGATTTAAAAAAATTGACTTCCGATTCGTAATCGCCGACCCCAAAAACTCTCGAGTGCCGGGTTTCGAACAAATCCAATAATTAAAATAAAAATATGGACCGCCATTTTGGATCCGCCATTTTGAATTTCGAAAAACTGACTTCGGATGCCTGATTAGCAACGCCAGAAACCCCCTGGTAACAAGTTCCATCCCATAACAATGCGTAAATCGTTCAGTATCAACGTTTTAATTTTACTAGTCTCTTTTCGAGAGCATATTTTCGGGCACTAGGCCCATTCTAACTGCCCAAGACAGGTATGTAATTAAGGGAATTTTCCCCAATAATACCAGAGTAATTATATGTAAGAACCACATTTTTAGCTGCATTTTAACATGTCAAGGAAATAAAAATATTGAGAACATCAGCATTTTTATAAAAAGCCGACCAGCGCGACCTCTAAGAAAACTTTTTTTTTTCAAAATAAAAAACACGTTTCTCTTTTTTTATCACAAATAACAATAATTTGAGGTAGCGTTGATGATTTTCCAAAAAAAAAATTTTTTGAACCACTCTAATATGTATGTATGTACATTTAACGTTAAAATTACTTCTAACGTGAAAGTAAGTTCTGCAATGAAATAAAAATTAAATATATTAAATTTTTATTGTTTTTATTTCAGGAAATAACTAGATATACGATTGAAGGATAAAATAATTTTAGTATCCCAAAAAACGTATTTTAATGAGTCGGATACTGAGTAGTAGCGATACTTTTTCCCGGATACTTTTAGAGTATCGATACCATGAGCTCGATGCCAGAATGAGTACTCAGTATCGATACAAAAGTCTCAAATTCCGAACCCTATGCGTATGTGAAGTCCCCAACTCGCCAGCTAGGCTACTTAAAAAGTTATAGGCGAAAATATTTTGGTTTCCCCATAAGGCTAATATTACAATCCAAATGCTTAAAACGTTTTTTCTGCAATTCAGGTTTTTCGACTTAAGCCAAAAACATAGTGGAGCGGCGAGCAAAAAGCATCGAGCAAAGCGTCGATTTTAAACGCATATGTTTCAATGGGAGACCGCATAGTGAAGAGCAAAGCGTACATACACTTTCTTAATTGAAGCTTTCTCGATGATAGCTCTTCGCTTTGCTCGCCGCTCCGCTATGTTTTGACCCTCAGGCGGTTATTGCTTATGACCACTGATATGTACTACTTACTATGCATTTGTTTATTTTTGAAAATGGGAATTTGCCGACATTGATTTGCTTAAACATCAATATTTTGTACCTATTACTAAGGTGACCATCCGTCCTTTATTTTAAAGGACAGTCCTTTATTTTAACCCCCTGTCCTTTATAACTTTTTTCAAAATAAAGGACGCCTTTTGTCCTTTATTTCTTGAACTGTCCTTTAAATCAGCTCTGCATTTTTCAGAGGTAATTTTTTAAACACAGAATATGAAAAATAAAAATGTCCCTTATAAAATATAATGAAAACCTTCGTCAGTTTGTTTCGCACCCCACTTAAGGGCTTTTATTTAATCGCACAGGAGAAGTTGTGCTCAGGAACGTGTTGCACGCTGAGTTTCCAGTTCCACTGAAAGAGAACAATATCTATACCCCCTGCTGCACAATGGTTCAAAACTGGCATTAAGTGTTCGTAATTCACTGAAGCCTTTATTTTTTGTCAATTGATTTGATCATTTTTTTTATGAATGCTTATAATATTTGCAAGAGACCAGTTGAGCCTGATTTGTGAATTTTTATTTGGTTATATTAAATTTTTTAGTGAAAAATGCAGAAAAAGTGGCAATTTCGAAGAAAATGTATTCTCCTGTTCCAGTTAATAAATATAACATAAAAAAACTAGTTGAAAACAGTTGTATGCTTCTCCCAAAACGAAAAAATTACAAAAAAAAAATGTTGTGAAAAAATGTTCACCAAAAAATTTTTTTTTTGTTTTTTTGTTTTTTAAATTGGTTGAAAAATGAAGACTCCGGAACATTAAATTCCAATTTTGAACCACTGTGGGCTGGCTTCGGCGTGCAGTATGAATTATGGTAAACGCATTTTGGCAGCAAAGGATGGCGAAGTCCTGGAAAAGGATATGGCTTCATTTTTCGGAATCGGTTAATTAACTGGTAAATATCTGATTTAAATTACGATATGGGTAAGGTACTTTTATCATACAAGTTGTATGTACGTATTCCCAACTCATTTTGAAAATTATTTCCTTTATTTTACGTTGGTTACTATGGTCACCGTACCTATTACCGGGCTTTACACAGTGCAAGTATTGAATTTAATTCTGTTTACTAGTAGTAGAGAGGGGTTGAGAAGAAAAGGGAAGAGTGCATGTGCGTCTTCATCAGGGATGTTCCGAATATTTGCATTCGCATTCGTTATGCGAATGATTTGCACCATTTTACAAATTCGCATTCGACATTCGCATCAAATGATACGAATATTATGGGAATGCGAATGTGTACCAGTCCACTCTAATATTGTTGAAATGGCTATAAGCCTGCCTAACCAGGGTGCGGACAATAACCGGCTTTTAGCTTCAGGCGCTAAACGGTTAAGTAGTATATCAAGCAAATTGATGGGCCTTCAATAAGTAAAGCGAAAGCAAAGGCTCGGATGTAGAATCTGGGGACATTGAAAAATGTGAAATTAAAACTCAAATGAAGGCCTATCTTAAAAAAAACGAGCTTATCTGGGTAAAAATCCTCTCGATTGGTGGAAAACTAAACTAAAATACGACGAATTGACAGAGCTGGCCCGCAAATATTTGAGCGCACCACCCGCCAGCGTTCTAAGTGAGCAATTGTTCAGTGCAGCCGGCCTTATATACGAGCCTCTAAGAAATCGCCTCATATATAATATGCCCCTTTTGAACTTGGACTACTAGATTAAAACACTGTTTACGTTAAGCAATCGTTCAATGTTCTAATAACTTAAAAAAAATTTAAGTAATAAAAACGATGACTTAAGTTGATTATAGTTTTTTAGTTTTCCGCAAATTCGCATTCGCATTCGCGAATGTTAAAAATATGATATTCGAAACATCCCTAGTCTGTACGGTTAACTGGTTCCAAGTTTCTTGCTTTGCTTTTGACATTTTCATTATTGCCCATTTAAAGAACCACAAACTGAAATTCTTCAAAATTTAAGCATGTAAAAGCAAATAGAAAACACAAAGGAGAATTAACGAGTGATTCTGCGTCGATGGAAGAAACTAAAAATTTAATTTTAAAATTTAAAATTTTGGAGATTCTTGTATTTCCTTTTGATACTTTGAAGCCTGTTGAAGCCGTGGTACGGTTCGGCTATTTGTACAATGATTTGGGTTCTTGTAGCACATGCTTGAAATATGAACTTTTCCGTAAATTTTGGAGTGAGTTCTATACAAAAATACTGTGGCGTAGCCGGAGTTGGACTGATGAAAGTTTTTTGGTAATACATACAGTTTTCTTTACGTTTACAAGCGATTTTTTTCTACGATTTGGTATTTAAGGTTTTATTTTATCGGTTTAAAATATTATTTGTTTTTGTTATATTTTTTTTTGGCCTTTATAACAATTATATTCAACAATTTATATTGAGCTCGAGGCCGTTTTAAATAAAAATTTTTATTGTGGAAAAGCAACAATAATTTGAAAAAATGGTAGAACTGATAGCTATTTCGGAAATCACCACATTTCCTCATCAGACTTCTTTCAGTNTGCTTTTTTCCACTATTTTCATTTTTAACCGACTTTCAAAAAAGGAGGAGGCTATCAGTTCGTCGGAATCTTTTTTTTTTTTTATGTATGTTACCGCATAACTTTGGACCACGTCAACCGATTTCGATAATTCTTTTTGCATCGGAAAGGTAGTGTCTCAGAGGTGGTCCCATACTAATCTGGTTAAGATCCGATCAGCGGACCATGAGATATATATATATATATATTTTTTATATGAGAGTTGAAGTCGGTTTTTTTTTGCTAAAAATTACTTTTTGTTATGCCAACACAATCAAGCGCAGCTATTCCGCTGCAATTCACTTGATCATGTGGTTGTTGGTACTGATGGTTTTTTTGCTAAATTCTATTTTTAGAATGTTTAACTTT
>NW_016158180.1:61000-71210 GCF_001687245.7 Rhagoletis zephyria
TGTTGCTTTTCCACAATAAAAATTTTCATTTAAAACGGCCTCGAGCTCAATATAAATTGTTGGGTTTAAAATATTTTAAAAATCGAATAGGAAGGACAAAGTTCAATTCTTCAGGAACTAAACAAAAAGTTTATATAAATAGACTCGTCAATGCACTTGAAAACACGGTGCTGCAAAAAAAATCATGAAATACACCCGAAATAAAACCTAATGTAGGTTGTAGGTATGGTCGAGTACAACATTAAAATAGGTCCCGTATAGTTCCCGAACCCTCCATTTTTTTACCAAACAAAACGTTATTTTCGTACTTGATGCACTTATCTATTAATAGCTTAGCATTTTTGCATCCGATATTAAAAACCGAACAGGTTTGAAAAGAAGATTTATAGACCTTTAAAACGACGTATAACAATATATTATTAGACTGAGCTTATTGGGAGTTTTCATGGGGTAAATTTGAATGAGCCCCTATTTTTCTTCAATTTTTGAACTTTGATCATCGCTAATTTGAAAAATTTCTATGAAATTTGCCAAATATGTAGCATTTATCTTAAAGAATATTTATTTTCGAATAAATTGATACCTCATCCAATTGCATAAAAAGTGTTAAGCAATTTCAGCCAAAATACGGCCTTGAATGTTTTTTGTGTGTAGGTTCCGGACGTGCAGATTTTTTGAGCAGTGTGGCTAAGGGGTTAATAAATATATACTCAAAATTGATACATACACTGGCTCTTAAGCAAAAAAAATGTTTTCATACAAATTTAGGAAAATGGGCGAGGCACCGCCGACTTATATCATATATATGTGTATCAAAAACTACTTGACCGATCTCAACCAAATTTGATATACACATTGCGCTTGGCCTCCTTAAGCGCTAACAAAACCCACGTGCTCCGCCCACATAACGGTAATTTCAAAAAACTCAAGGCTAGCTATATTTCAAAGGGGGTAATGTTTGGGCGATTTAAAGAGAAATCAAGACGGTGCTTAAGGAGGAAATTTGGTCAAGATCGGTCTAGTAGTTTTTGAGATACGCATATATGATATATGTGGGCGGTGCCACGCCCATTTTCCTAAAATTTTATGAGCAATAAATTTTTTTCCTAAGAGCCATTGCATATATCAATTTTGAGTAAATATTGATGAAACCCTTAGCCACACTTCTCAAAAAATCTGCACGTCCGGTACATACACACAAAAATATTCAAGGCCGTATTTTTGCTTAAATCGCTTAACTTCGACAATTTTTATGCAATTGCAATAGATGAGGTATCAGTTTATTCGAAACTAAATGTTTTTTTAGATAAATACCATATATTTGGCAACTTTCATAGAAATTTTTTAAATTAGGTTTTGTTTTTTTGTAGCCCCGTGAAATTATCCGATACTATCGATAGTATCGATAGTTTCAATGCAAACTATCGAAAACATCGAATGGGACGACTATCGATAGTTCTACAGCTCTACAAACTACATAACATAGACCTAAAATTTCTACAGCGTACAAGTACAAATTTATTCATATATCCACATTCATACATATATTACCCTTCATATCAATTCAGGTTTTTTACATGCGCCCCACGCTTTTCATTTTCAATCTCATAAATGGTTTATAATGACTTCTGCTAAAATTTCAAAATCAAAAGTTATCTATACAAATTCTTTGGGACTAAGAAATATTATTTTCTACTTTTTAGTCCATTTATAAAAGCGTTGTATGTACATTAAAAAGTTTTTTTTTTATACTATTTATTTTCGACTTTTTAGTCTTGTCTGTACAAAATTTTGAAACAGATATTAAAATAATTATAAACATTATAATTAGTATAAATTAGTATAAACATACATATGTACATACATATATATAGCAGCAGTTAATTTCATTTAAAGAAATGGCCGTCCAGTTCCGCTGAAGCGTATGTAAATAGTGCATATATTTAGGCGCAATATTTAACTTCTTCGGGCGGGGCGACATCTAGAGTCTTCTAATTGTGTCTCGCTAATATGATGCCTACAATGAGGTTCATATCTAGATTAGGTTGATATCTAGAATTTGCCATAAATAGCTTTGCTACATTTATAGTATAAATGGTGGTCTGGACTAGAGATGTTGCGAATGTGGAATTTTAGACATCCGCGGATGCGAATGCGGATGTTTAAAAGCTAACATCCGCGGATGCGAATGCGAATGCGGATGTCAAATATTTTTAAGAAATAATTTTGGTGAGTACATTAAGTGATTTAGGTAAATAAAAAAAGGAAAAGTTATTAATTATTAATAATATTTTTTTATTTAGTACTTCATCAAAAAATTGTAACATTGTATTTAAGAAAGAGTAATTTTGCTGCCTTTTCGGATTACAGCCTGTTTCCTAACGGGTCGTAAATCAAACCAGCGCCACTAAATAACTACTCGCTCGAGGCAACAAAGTTGAAAAATTTGAGACTTGACAAAATTGTAAATTCTTTTCGATTGACGCTGAACTAGTTGAGAGGACTTTCAGCTATGTTTCTTTTTTTATTACGGTGCAACAATTCCTTTTTGGGAATTGCATCGAGGCTGCAAATGTCGGATGTATCCTCCTGACTTTCATCTTCACAATCTACTTAGCATCATGGCCAGATCGTTGTTTAAACACCATTGTGTTCCAATTTTGATTGTTTCAGAATTTGAAGAACCTGTTACGACATCAGCTTTTAGTTTTTATACCCGAGCGCACTTGTGCACAAGGGTATATTAATTTTGTTCACATAACGGTTGTTTCTAACAGCCAAAACGAATCGAGATAGATATAGACATATATATACATAAATGCCCAGAATGAATAGAGAAGTCGATTAAGCCATGTCTCTCTGTCCGTCCGTCTGTCCGTCCGTCCGTGTACACGATAACTCGAGCAAAAATTGAGATATCAAAACGAAATTTGGTATGTAGATTTCCATTTATCCAAGGTAGGTTGGTATTGAAAATGGGCGAAATCGGACTGCAACCACGCCCACTTCCCATATGACGGTAATTTCCAGAAATAAGATAACTGTGATATTTTAGGAACTACTGACGATAATTCACTCAAAATTGATATTTACAATAATTTTCAGCCGAGAAATAAGATTATAGATTTTTGGAAAATAGGCGTAGCCACGCCCACTTATGGTTACATGTGTATATATTGGTAACCGCTACACCAATTTCTTCCAAACTTGGCACAGTTATTGGGCTTGGTACAATGTACCAAATGGCAGAAAATTTTTTAAATCGGACAAGAACCACGCCCACATCCCATATAATGGCAATTTAGAGAAATACAAAATCTTCAATAAATCAGTAAATATTAAAGATAATTTATTCAAAATTGAAGGTTGCAACAATTCTTTACCAGAAAATACGTTTATGATAAAATTTTGGAAAATGGGCGTGGCACCGCCCACTTATGATCGCATATATGTATCTCGGTAACCGTTATACCAATTTGTACCAAACTCGGTATGGTTATTGTGCTTGCCACATAAAAGCAAACTGTTTAAAATTATTGAAATCGGACTAAAATTACGGCCGCTTTTCCTATAACGGTAAATTTCAGAAATGCTTGAAACTTCAATATTTCGAAATTTAAGGACGCTAATTTACTCAAAATTGATACACCCCGGCTTACCATGTAGCGGTGGCCTTCGGAAAGGTGAAAAAACATTTATTAATACTTGCGCCGGGTATTTAATGTTTGGACTTTCTTACTTGTTAATCCTGTTAGCGAGGTGAATATGGCAAATAAATTGTTATTTTCAGGAATGAAAATTTCGAAGAAAATTCTCTTTTGAAAATCGTGGCTGCCAGCAGAATGAATTTAAAATCTTGTTATTTTGTTAAAGAGGTACCGCGTTTTTTATAATAATTTGAATCATGGAATCACGGACGATAAAGGTCTCAGATTTGCTTAGTTCCCGGGTGACTTCTTGGAAAGGTTCTCCTGTAATGAATACCTTGTAATTAGTTTTTTTTATTAGTTAGCTGAACTCGACTTTTCCTAGTTGCAGGCAGTCACAATTAATTACTCACCGCTAACGGTACCATAAGCTATCAAATCAAATCCGTTTTGTTGTTCCATTCCATGCGCTCAATGTGTTTTGATATATTTTTTTGAGGCGAATGAACGCAAATTTTCTGAAATGCAAAAAACCACAACTAATAAATTTTTGTATTGCCTAAAACGATGTGTCGACTTATGATTCGATGATGCATCATAATCAATCAAAAAGTTAATTTTGGATTTTTAGTTAGTTACATATTTTTGTATATCAGCGACGATATGAGTTAGGCCCTTTCCATACTATAATAACAATATATTACATGCCAAGTCCCACTCCTCAATAGATATAAAATTCACCTTGAATTAATTCTTATTTAATTTGTGAACTTGGCTGTCGACTTATTTACATATCATTTCATCTTTATTTCGATGCAATTTAATTTAGACAAATTACACAAAATTAAAATAAATGTTTTTTGTTTTCGAGCTGATTAGTCTTTCAGGAAACACGGAACTTAAGAATAATAAGTTTTATGAGAAAAAAATAATTACACTTTTCTAAGAAAAAGTAGAAAAAAACTAGCGATGCATCCAGTTTTTTCAACAGACCTTTGACAAATAATATTCGATAGTTACATAATTCTTAACTAATTAAAGGTAATCTTTTAACGCGCAAATAGTGGACTCTCTTTATAGCCAGCCGTTGAATATACGAAAGAAGGTCGACGTAGGGGAAAGTCTTAACGTAGCATCTCCACAGGCAAAAAAATGTTGGCTAAAATTTTTTGTTTGCCAGCATTACGTTTTATCAGTGCACTTGCACAATATTCGCATTCACAAAAGCTCCGCATTGATTATTGCGAATGCGAAAGCGAATGCGAATGTTAAAATTTATGCGGAAATTCCGCGGTTGCGAATGCAAATGTGAATATTCGCAACAACCCTGGTCTGGATATACAATATTGCAAGTTGAGAAAAGCGTTGTAAAAAGCTGTTAAGTGAAGATCAACGATTTGTACATTTGTACGGATTTGTACATTTTGGCAGTGAAAGAGTGGTGTTGTTTAGAAATTTGAGTTCAGCTCAATAAAAAGATTTCAGAACAACACCACTCTGTACATGCCAAAATGTATAAATCGAGTGATCCCTGCTTAAGATGAAGACAAACAGAGGGAGCTGAGAAAACTTTAAAATTTAAAACTAACATAAGTGCATAGCATACATATATATCGTCGTATAAACTGCCCATCGACCAGTTGCAAAACCGCCTAAATAGCCATTGTGACAAAAACGAGATTTGGTAACCCTGAACTCCAGGCATCGAGATTTATGCATAAGAATCGTAAAATCGTTACTAAAACAACGGATTTGTAAAATAATAGCTAGAGAAAATACCGCCTATCAAGGCAATGCCTTCAAAGAAAAACAGTTTTTTCGCTCTAATAAAAAATTTTAGTGCCTAAAATAGCCGGTTTTGCAATTGGTCGATGGGCGGTTGTGCAAAAACATCGCCGATTTGTATATCCGTACATGTGTACATATGTACGCTCTTAAAACGAATCCACGGGAAATTAAAATTTTTGTAACGTTGCTAGAGCACTTTTCAGATTTATGTCTTTAACACCAAATTATTTCATTAACACATGATTGCGTAGACGCTGAAACCGAATCGCAAACGCACTGTAGAAAGTTTCACGCTGTCAAACGAAAACAATTGACTAAGGGCGGGTTAACACAAACCGGAGTTAAAATGTCTATAATGACGTCTAGTAACTTTGACGAAAGCTTAACTTATTTTATTTTATTCATTTTAGTGCAGTTTTAAAAATCTTTTGTTAAAAAAACGTTTGTTACACCATTTTATTTTATTCCTTTGATTGTACATGTTAAATAAAAGCTTGTTCTTAAAACCATATTTTTTTTTACATTATATATTTTATTTTTATTTATATAACGAAAACAGCTCTTATAAAGGTTTTATTTTGTTGCTTTAAATAGAAAAGTTCTTTAAATGTAAAGTCTATCTCAAACTTAAGCATTTTCATCTAAGTTAAGGGCCCGTTGTTTAATGTATGGCTATCACCAGTACATCACTATCGAAGATTTCGACATCATGCATATAACATGTGATCGATAAAGCAGTTGTTGTATTTAACCCGAGCTTCCGATTTGTGTTAATCAGACATTGAACAACGGGCCATAAGGGCCAATTTCCAATGAGTAGTTAAACGGCACTTAAGTTTAATTGTGGATTGCTGTTTAAATTCCATTTACTTTCCAACTTTATTTAAATATGCCAATCAATTTGCAGCCCTGCTGCTTGTTCCTTGAAATTGTTGTTGCATTTGCTTGTTTGTTTACATTTTGTGCTGAACAGCTGATTGTTTTTTGGTGGGATTGATTAAACAACCTACCAATCAATCTTGGTTGTTTGGTACAAACACAGGGTTGCATATCTCATATTTAAATAGCCAATATTGGCCATTTAAGTTCAGTTTAAATGTATGATCTGAAAATGAATAATGAAAGTTAAAAAACAATCTCTACTTAAGTAGGCCATCTGAAATTGGGCCTAAGCCTTTTGACCACTTCGGTATGTTAATTATAGACAATTATTTTCCGTTTACCTTTAGCATCCCATGGCACACGACTGTGCAGCATAAACCACATCGCCTTAACAGTATTCAGAAGAAACACATTGTACACAGGGCTGCCAACTTGGCTCAAACCGTGCCATTTTTGGCCGTATTTTACTTTCTTAAAATGGTACTTAATTTTTCAATTTGGCACTTTTGAAAAATAATAATATTTCAATTCATTTTTGTGAAATCTTTTACGTGTACTTCTTTTTGTCAACTAAAATTTTCTAATTTCTATAGTGTATACAACTAGTTTATTTTACTTTGCATTGGACTTTTGTTTTGGGAGTGTATTTGTAATTTTAATGCTAAATGAGGAGAACTAAAAAGAATGACAGCTTTTTTGGCACTTTTATTTTTCTATTTGGCACATTTTGGCGCTGTTTTATCCTCAATATGGCCCTTCATAGCTAAGTACAATTGGCAACCCTGGTCGTACTAACTGAAATTTTTTCCGCAGCGCGGTAGTAGAAGTACCTACAGTGCCGAACAGAAGTATTGGCACAGTGAATTTTTCGCAATATATGCAAAGTTCTTTATTCTAATTTATTTCCGATAATTTTTTATAAAAATATTGTTCATTCTACACCAGAAAACATAATAATAAAATCTCTAAACTTTGTGCAAAACTCAGGACAATTTATTAAATTTGCACACTAATTTGCAACTTTTTCATTCAGATTTTTTAGAAATAGAAAGATTTTTTATAGCCCATTCAAATTTAGTATAACAAAGTGCAAGTTTGAAGTCGCTAGAAAATCGCATTGATTTTTAGTAGTTTTTTTTCGCGCAAGTTCTTCCATACAAAGANAGCATAAACCACATCGCCTTAACAGTATTCAGAAGAAACACATTGTACACAGGGCTGCCAACTTGGCTCAAACCGTGCCATTTTTGGCCGTATTTTACTTTCTTAAAATGGTACTTAATTTTTCAATTTGGCACTTTTGAAAAATAATAATATTTCAATTCATTTTTGTGAAATCTTTTACGTGTACTTCTTTTTGTCAACTAAAATTTTCTAATTTCTATAGTGTATACAACTAGTTTATTTTACTTTGCATTGGACTTTTGTTTTGGGAGTGTATTTGTAATTTTAATGCTAAATGAGGAGAACTAAAAAGAATGACAGCTTTTTTGGCACTTTTATTTTTCTATTTGGCACATTTTGGCGCTGTTTTATCCTCAATATGGCCCTTCATAGCTAAGTACAATTGGCAACCCTGGTCGTACTAACTGAAATTTTTTCCGCAGCGCGGTAGTAGAAGTACCTACAGTGCCGAACAGAAGTATTGGCACAGTGAATTTTTCGCAATATATGCAAAGTTCTTTATTCTAATTTATTTCCGATAATTTTTTATAAAAATATTGTTCATTCTACACCAGAAAACATAATAATAAAATCTCTAAACTTTGTGCAAAACTCAGGACAATTTATTAAATTTGCACACTAATTTGCAACTTTTTCATTCAGATTTTTTAGAAATAGAAAGATTTTTTATAGCCCATTCAAATTTAGTATAACAAAGTGCAAGTTTGAAGTCGCTAGAAAATCGCATTGATTTTTAGTAGTTTTTTTTCGCGCAAGTTCTTCCATACAAAGAAATTCGACAATTATTTTTTGTATGGAGAAAATGAGCAACACCTTCCACTAAAAAAATTGCCAAAAATCAACGCGATTTTCTAGCAACTTTAAACTTGCACTTTGTTATACTAAATTTGAATGGGCATACTTAGAATTTTTCTAAAAAATCTGAATAAAAAGTTGCAAATTAGTGTGCAAATTTAATAAATTTTCCTGAGTTTTGCACAAAGTTTAGGGATTTTATTATATGTTTTCTGGTGTAANAAGACAGTCGATTTTTGTATTTTTGTCCACCTTCGCGGCACTGTGCGCCGGCAGCTTTAACAATTTTATAGTGGTTTTACGTTCTTTGGCAAAATACGCTCTGTTAGCCATAAATTTTACTATGTTTTGGCCGCCTTTGTATCAAGACCCCTAGACCATAGAGGGAATTCATTTATATCCTAAATTGCATTGTCATCGTGATTGGAACTATGCTGAAAATTTCAAGTCTTTACCTTGTCGGGAAGTNGGATTTTATTATATGTTTTCTGGTGTAAAATGAACAATATTTTTATAAAAAATTATCGGAAATAAATTAGAATAAAGAGCTTTTCATATATTCCGAAAAAATCACTGTGCCAGTATTTCTGTTCGGCACTGTATGTATGTATCTACACTTTTAAGATGCATGCATATGAATTATACATGGCTTTTATTGTATTTCTGTATTTCCATAACTCCCTGTGTGATTAAACCAAATAATGTAATTCTTAACAGAAGTGCTTAGAACTTAAATTAGAATGTAAACACTGTTGAAGTTGATTTCCTTACTAGCGCCAGCAACTATACTTCTTGTTTACTNAACCATACATTTTTTGGTTTGTCGCATATATCTTTATCAAAGTGCAAAAGTTGATCTTGCTAGGAATAAAAATGTATTTTTAACAAATTTTTAACTGCGACCACTTTTATGTGCGAATCGCCGAAATGAAATGGTATGTAGAAAATAGGTGTACTTTGAGGGGGTGTGTGAGGCTGAAAGTTGTTTTTATCACAAAATAACTTATGAACTTCTCTTAGTTGGAGATTTAGCTGTAACTTGACATCAAAACATCTAAGTTTCAAGACAGTCGATTTTTGTATTTTTGTCCACCTTCGCGGCACTGTGCGCCGGCAGCTTTAACAATTTTATAGTGGTTTTACGTTCTTTGGCAAAATACGCTCTGTTAGCCATAAATTTTACTATGTTTTGGCCGCCTTTGTATCAAGACCCCTAGACCATAGAGGGAATTCATTTATATCCTAAATTGCATTGTCATCGTGATTGGAACTATGCTGAAAATTTCAAGTCTTTACCTTGTCGGGAAGTTAATTTAAAATCGATTGGAAATTTCCGCGGGATGACCAAGTTAAATAAAAGCTTGTAAAAAATGATGGCTTTATTATACAAAAATTCCGAAAGTCCTCTGTCACGGGTGGGACAACGTTTGCCACAAGTAGGACACGTACGCATTTTTATATGAAAATAAGCTTTTAGTGTGGTCCATATATAAAGATTAGTTATTAAAAAACATAAGAAGCCAAGTAGGGGTTAAATTCATTCACGTTTTATCTTAGGATGGTGCCTTTTATATAGAAGAAAATGGTTAGCACCGTCAGCCAAAAAAAAAAATATTAATAAATAATATAAAAAAACTTTTTAATATACAACGCTTTTATAAATGGACTAAAAAGTAGAAAATAATATTTCTCAGTCCCATAGAATTTGTTTTGATAACTTTTGATTTTGAAATTTTAGCAAAAGTCATTATAAACAATCTATGAAATTGAAAATGAAAAACGTGGAGCGCAAGCATTCGATTTAATTGACAATAGTCAAACTACATAACGTAGACCTAAAATTTCTACAGCGAAAGTAGAACTTTGAAATCGATTTTAAGCGGTCGTTATTCATATACCCACATACATACATA
>NW_016158180.1:71235-73522 GCF_001687245.7 Rhagoletis zephyria
ACATGCCCGACGGCAGCGCTAGAGGTAATGCTGGAACTCGAGCCACTGCATCTCTCAATTGAACAGGCTGCAAAGCGAACCCTCCTTAACTTTGCGAGAGAGGGCTTCGGCAAAGGCAAGGTGTTATCATCTAGGAACAGGGACAAGCTAGGTACCCAGCTCCCCCTGGCTTTGTTCCCCAGGGACGATATTAACAGAGAGGTGGTATTCAAGAGAAATTTCAGGACCCACACTTATAGCAAGGCGACCTGGTGTACCTCTATTATGGAGAGTCACATAAGGATAAAGGATACTTATACTAAGTGATAGCCAGGCGGCACTAAGGGCCCTCGCATCATTCGAGATCAAGTCTTCCTTGGTTAGGGAGTGTGTCGAGAGGCTCAATGCTCTGGCGGAGGTCAATGATATCCAACTAATGTGGGTACCAGGGCACATGGAACTGAGGAAGCTGATTATCTGGCCAGAACGGCCGCTTCCTCGACCCCGATAGGACCTGAGCCCTTTCTGGCAGTAGGACCAAACACCATAAAGGAAATGCTCAGAAGGGACAACAGCAAACTGAGGGAATTACACTGGCTTGGCACCATGGGCTTATTAGGAGGTTACAATCTGTCAAGATACAGGCTTCTCATGGATCTCCCAAAAGAGAAACTAAGGATTATTACAGGGTTTTTGACGGGCCACTGTAGGCTCAGAGGGCACCTGCACAAATTAGGTATCTAGTCCAGCGACCTGTGTCGCTTTTGCGATGCAGCCAAAGAGACTCCTCTACACCTTCTTATGGAGTGTGATGCCATTGCACGCAGGAGGTATAGGAGCATAGGGCATGTCTGGCCAAGAGAGGAGCACATACACTCACTGTCCCCGGGGTCTATTATGAAATTTATAGACACTCTGGGGCTGGTTGATGTATTGTGATGAGCTAGGGGCACAATAGACCTACTGGTCGCAGTGCCATACCCAACCAACTATCTATCTATCTATCTATAGATTTAGTCATTTATATGTTAATGATAGGTACAATAATCGCTACTAATGATTGTTATATTTATCGATGAGTTAATCGATTTTACAATCGTTGTATTTTTCTATATGTTTATGGATATTGTTATCGGTATTTTTCTCGACACAGTTATCAACATCATGATCATTGATCATGATATTACATCACATAATATGATATCACATCACGCGATATCACGTGACATGACATTATATGATATGACATCACATTATATGGCATGACATCACATGACTTGACATCACATGATATGACATCGTATGACATGACATGGCATTACATGACTTTGCATCACATGATATGACATCATATGGTATGACATCATATGACATGACATCACAGGATATGACAACACATGACATGACATCCTCTCACATCACATAAAATCACGTCACATCTCATCACGTAATCGCACCTCATCTCATCTACGTGAAAAGAAAAAGAAAAGGACATAAGCAAAGATGTGAAAGATAAAAACAAAGATGAAGACCAAAGTAAAGTTACCGATTTCAAAACCAAAAACACCGTTGGAAAGGTAATTTTCTGTAGATGAGGAGAGTTTTTATAGTTTGGAATTTGTTTGAAAATCGTCGTTTAAAAATTTCCATATTTGTGTATGGTTGTTTTTGCAACCTGTTTAATTTAAGCTGTTTCGCATTTTGTTTTACTTCGTATTTGAAATAAAGATAAATATGAAGATAAAGAAACAAGTGATAACGATGAAGACAAAAAAAGGCAAAAGGGAAGATAAAGACGAAAATTGAGATAAAGGCGAAAATGGGGATAATGAGAAATACATAAGAATTAGGTTAACAGAGTTGAAATTTTCCGATAGGAATCGAAATAAAATCAGCCATAAAGGTTACTGAAATTTATCGAATCATCGAAGTTTATAATTATCGAAATTTATCCATGCTTATTAAGTTATCGCAACGTATCGAATTATTCAAACTGATCAATGTTTGCTAAGTTCTCGAAATTTATAGACACAGAAACTTAGTTGCCCAAATTTACGGTTAGTTATCGAGCTATAAAAACGTGTGGGATTAACAAAATTTTTCAAGTTAAAGAAATGTATTAAGTTATCGATATTTATTGAATTATCATTATTTATAGACTTAACGAAATATATCGAGGTGTCGTAATACATGGAGTTCTTTCAACTTACAGAGTTATCGATAATTATTGATCTACTGAAATTGGTTGGTTCAACGAAGCGAAGTTTATGGAACTTTCAAAATATATCGATTTATCGAAATTTCAAGG
>NW_016158180.1:75556-94747 GCF_001687245.7 Rhagoletis zephyria
TGTGTACATCGTGTCGAGTAGAATTGATTCAGTGGGAATCAGGACAACAAACAAAATTTGATACACCAATGATATGGAGAGAACCTACTTGCCATTCAATAGAGTGTTATATTTGTCAAACAAAAGTACTTGGCGTTGGAAGATCAAGAGGAGTAACCTATGCTAGCGTACCTACAGTGACATTACCAATCAAATTAAGATAAAGATTGTTAGAATATAGTATAAACATAAATAAATAAAAAAAGAAAAGTTAAAAATATGGGTAATTTCATTCATAAATTGAACTTTTAACTCAATAGAAACAGAGAATAGCTAGATATTTCACTCTTCTTTATACCATACATACGTTTTGAGGTATACGTTGAAATTGCGCAACCTGGGTATTTTTATTTGATCGCTTATAACTTACGTAGTTTTGCATCGATTTTCTTCGATGATAGCTTATTTTTTTTGTAATACAACAGAGCTTAGGGAGAAAAAAAAATCTGCAAAAAAATAAAAGGTTTTCGAGATCCTTCCCCGCAAAGTACAATTTCTTTTATATTTTTACAAAAAAAATTGAAAAAATCGGTAATGATTGTTCGTTATCTTTGAATGTACAGGGCCTAGCAAAAAGTGTTGTATGCACAGCTTATAGAAAATTTTATTACCTTTTAAAAGCTTCAAACCGTTTTGGAATTGCTTTATTCGTTCTTGAGATATATATGATTAAGTGGACCCAATTTTTTTTTTTTTTGCAAAAACGGTAAATTGCAAATATCTCAAAAACGGTACCATAAAATTAAAAATAACCTTGATTTTCGGAATCAGGGGGTGATTTTACATAAGAATTTCATAACGGCGTCTCTGGTAAATTTTGGCCGTCGACCAGTGTTATTTGACAGTGCATTCAACACAACCTACTCAATCAAAAAATTTACTTAGAACATGATTTCAAAATGTAAACAAATGTAATAAAAGTGTATTTAAAGCTTTAATTTGTTATTTTTTGTTTTTATTGAGCTTTGTACCACGATTGTTTATTAGGAAGAATTGAAAAAGCAACAAAGTCTAAGCGGTAGAAGTTATAGCAGTTATTTCGGAGATCACCACAGCTCCTCAGCAGACTTCTTTTTTTCTAGACTTCAGCAGGGATCGAACCTGCGTAATCGATGTTCAAAGTCAGAAGCATTAACCACTGAGCTATGTACACCCCGTAAACTCTTGTTGCTAATTCATTTTCCTTATTCAACCAACTATTTCAAGATTTTTACAAATGCCTTATCCACACATTTGTTAGTTTTACAAAGAAAATAATTTTTGCACTGAGGTTCACTTTCCCATGGAACCTCCCATACGTTAAAATTTTTTATTCGGGTGACGTGTTTGGATACAATACGTACCCGAATTGTGTTATGCATTTTTCCAAAAACAAAAGTTTTATAAAATGAAACTGCAGTAGTTTTTATGTTATGTGGGTATTTCTTGTCACAAATACATAGTATTGGTTTTATAGTATATGTTTTATATGGTGTTTTTTATATGTATATGTTTTATATGGTATTTTTTAGGGAATGAAATTGACAAATCTTAAAAGTGAACAAATAAGCATAAGTGGCAAACAACATAATTTTGAATTTGGTCCGAACTGATAGATATGTCCAACACTGTATGTGTGTATAAATATGTATAATCAATGAATTTTTAAAGAATATAATTCTTTTAAAAATGACATACCATTGCTTTACCTATTAGTAAATTTTTTCTTTATTTGTTTATCTGTTAAAAAAATGCTACAATCTTGGTTTTAAGCTACGTATTATTCATTAAATGTTCATGTTTTAATCAAGGATTTACATATTTATGCAAGTTAACAAGAAGATGTAACTACTTCAATATGATTGTTCGCTTAAGTACCCGCATCGAGGTACTTAAGGGGGTTCTTTTAAGTACGCAACCCATCTAAGTACCTCAAAAAGCTGAAATTTTTCGTGAGGCATTTAAGCGGGTTTTACTGTACCTTCTGAATAAAACTGCGAATTGATTTGCGAATTGTAGTAGATTGTACACATGAGAATCTAATTTATTCAAGTAAATGTAAAGTTTTTACATGTGCAAATGAATTGGAAGTTAACGCATAGCATACATGTATATATGTATGGAATATTAATTTACGTGAAAGTATTTTATGCAAAAGATATTAAATAAATGAATGCTTGCACACAGCAATAAGAATTAACTTCAGAAATTATTCAATACGTATACTTATGTGTTGAAAAGGTTAAAAAGATGATAATCATGAGTGGTGGTTGATTGGTGAATATAAATGCTCCTGATGCGGTTGATGAATTCGTCTCGATGCGACGAATCAAAAGGTGATGTAAAAAAGAGACCGTAGGTGCGAAATTCACCCGTATTTATGTCAGTTACAATGGCAACCTTTCGTTTCCATTGGAGCGAGTTCGAAAAAAGGGTGGACGTAGTCCGGCTGCGCAAGGATGCATTCTTAAGGGCACAGGTCCCTTAAACATGGCGACCCCGTTGCACTGGTGCAAGGGCCAACGATTTTTGCACCTGCGCCAATACCTTTACAGCTGCGGTAACCACCCGACGCGGTTCAATTGTTTGACGTGCATCCTTGAACGTCATTTGCTCACCTGGCTGTGGACGGTGGAGCAACGTATGGTGTGGACGGTCGCACGTTTTGCATTTATCAGGCGACGGACATTGGTTGATTCAATGAGTTCTAGCAAGGCAGTTGGTGCAATATGCGTATTTACGCACACAGTGAATCCGACCCCCCACGTTCAGCTTCAAAAATATCAAAATGCAAAATCGCAGGGCGTAGTATCGGTGACAAACAAGACATAGATGAACCGTTGGATCGTGACGTCGAGGGGTGGTGTCTTTTCCCCGTTGTGCGATTCTAGATATAAAACCTTGTTGCCACGGCGACGAGGTGGAGATGGGCTACGGTAACGTCCCATTGTATGTCTGTAAATGAAATTTGCTTTAGGGAAACTTGTTAAAACGCTTAAGGCTAGGATAATGCGGGAAGAAAAGGAAATATGCAACCGTCAGGGTTGTGAAAGAGATATGCCTGATTGAATAGGTAGAGGACACAATTTGACAATTGGTCTGGTGAAAAGGCCGTGTTGCGTTCGAACGTCGGCGACTCGCGCTTTATCATCGGAGACAAGATAGACCTTTTCAATGCATCCTAAACGGCATTCATTGGGTGGCGTTAGTTCGTTTTTGATGACGACAAAATCGTTCACTTTGAGATCCTTTTGTGGATATTTCCATTTATATCTTTTATGCAATTCCTTCAGATATTCTTCTTTCCAACGAACAATGAAGTACTGATGGAGAAGTTTTAATTTTTCCCAACGGTTAAGAGATAAGGGGCGAGAGTTGAGTACCGATTCGATGCGGGCGAGTAATGTAGCGAATCCTTCAAAGGTGAAGTGCATATTTCCAGCTACTCGTTTGAGATGTAATTTCAAACTCTTAGCCGCAGCTTCTCATAAGCCGCCCATCTGAGGTGCGTTTGGAGGAATAAAGTGCCATTAAAATCCGTGAATAGTGTATTTCGAGCGGATAAGGGCACGACTTGCTCCGAAAAAGTTTTTCCCGCTGTCCGAAAAGATAAGTTGAGGTAGGCCACGTCGACCAACGAATCTAGAGAAAGCTGCTTGGAAGGCTTTTGTAGAAAGATCGGCGCAGAGTTCCAAGTGTATCGCTTTAGTAGAAAAGCATACGAAAACGCATACATACCCCTTGAGAAAGGCTGTCTTACGAGTGTTAGCTGATTTTATATTAAAGGGTCCAGCAAAGTCGATGCCCGTTCGAGTAAATTGTAAAGAATAAGTGGATCTTTCTGGTGGTAATGCTGCCATAATTTGTTACTTATGAATCGTACATATTTTACAATTGAAAATAGTTGGTTTGACTTTAAGTTTAAGTCTCGGGATAATATATTCCTGTTTGGCTGCTCTGATCAGGAGTTTATGTTCTGCGTGCATTAGCAGATTGTGTACAAACTGGAGAAATAAGTAGCAGAATCTTGATGATTCTGGTAGAATAATTGGATGCCTTTCATTGTAAGAAAGCGAAGCATTTGCCAAACGTCCGTTTACTCTTAAAATGCCAACTTTATCCAGTAATGGATTTAACGAAAGGAGCGAGCTCCGTTTTGCGATTGGTTGAGAGTTTGGAAGTTTTAAATACTCGTCTGGAAAATGCCGTTTTTGGGCAAGAAATATTAGTCGCGTTTTCACAAAGTGAATTTCGGTTTGAGAGAGTACGGCGGTTACGTACGAAGGTTCTGGAGTGGACTGTATAAGATGTGGTTTGATTCAGTTAAAGAAACGAAGTATATAAGAAATAACTCCAACGGCCCTTGGCCAAGATGAAAATCGACTCAGAATATCAGGATCCTCTTGAAGGGTATGAAGAGTTTCAATTGTGCGAATCTCGGGTGGAATCACTTCTTGTTGAGAGGATATTGGCCATAGCTCCGGAGGTTTCACTAGCCATTCGGGGCCATGCCACCAAAGTGAGTTATGGACTAACTCTTGGGGCTTACACCCGCGTGTTCCCAAGTAAGCCGGGTTTGGTTGGATGAAATATGTCTCCATTTGACGTTGCCGACATTTGTAATTATTTGAGCTGTGCGGTTTGCCACATATACTTTCCAAGTACATGGTGGTTTTTCTAACCACGAGAGAACTATGGACGAATCGCACCAGAGGAATAACTCATATTTTCCGAGAGGAAACTGGGCAAGAACGTTTTTTATTGCTTTTGATAATAAAACTGCTCCGCTTAATTCTAAGCGCGGAAGGCTTATGGTTTTTAACTTTAGATTTCGAAAAGAGCAAGTGAGAAGTAACATGATTATCCTGTGACTGAGTGCGAATATAAATTGATGCACAGTAGCTTTCTCGGAAGAGTCACAAAACTCGTGAATTTGGATTTTTCAATCGGGAGCGAATTCTGTCCATCGGGGTATTTGAATTTGTTCAATTGCTGGCAAATCTACAACAAATTGATTCCACTTGTACAGTGAAAGTGGTTTGACGCATTCGTCCCATTCTGTGCCCTCTTTCCAAAGTTGTTGTAAAAGCATTTTTGATTGAATAATGATGGGCGATAGCCACCCTGCCGGGTCGAAAAGTTTCGACAGCGACGAAAGAATTTGACGCTTTATTGCATTTGTTGATGGGTTTATTGGCTTAATAGAATAGGAAAATGAATCGTTCAGGGCATTCCACCGTATGCCGAGAGTTTTAGTGGAGCTGGAACTATCAAACTTGAGGAAATTGAAGTCCAGCAAATCTTCTGTTGGTATATTTTTCAGAAGTTGTGGCTGATTGGCGGTAATCTTTTTCAGAGGAAATCCAGCCGATGATAAACACTGAATGAGCTGCAATTGTGCATTTAAAGATGATGAGATATCATGGCTCCCGGATAATATGTCACCGGCATATGTTTCCTCGATAAGAATACGTTTAGTTAATGGATAAGAGTGTGAGGAATGTTTTTCTAATTGGTGCAAAGTCCGGATAACCAAATATGGGGCGCAATTAACGCCGAAAGGGACTGTTTTGAGTGCAAAGTCACAGACTTTATTTTAATTTTTCCTACGGAAGAGGATGCGTTGAAATTCTTGATCCTGTTCGTGTACTAGGATCTGCCGGTACATTTTTTGGATGTCTCCATTGAAAACATAGCGGTAAAGTCGCCAATTTAATACTACGACCATTAAATCGGTGTGTAAAGTTGGACCTGTATGGAGCACATCATTAAGCGCAAGTCCGGTTTCCGAGGGCTTAGAGGCATTAAATAACACTCGTACTTTTGTTGACTTGCTTTCGGAAAGAATGACTGAATGGNTTTTTGGATGTCTCCATTGAAAACATAGCGGTAAAGTCGCCAATTTAATACTACGACCATTAAATCGGTGTGTAAAGTTGGACCTGTATGGAGCACATCATTAAGCGCAAGTCCGGTTTCCGAGGGCTTAGAGGCATTAAATAACACTCGTACTTTTGTTGACTTGCTTTCGGAAAGAATGACTGAATGGTGAGGTAAATAAAAAGATAGATATCTTCCATTATCATGGATTTCCTCAGAAGAGGTTGGTTTTATGTGCTCTAAAGTTAAGTATTCCTTCAATACTTGAGCGTATTCTTCTTTTAGGTCGGGATTTTCGGTGAGTGTATGTTCCATGCGAATAGCTTGCTTCATAGCTTGGGAACGAGAACGACCGAGACTGAGACTAGATGGAAATGCTTCTTTGACCGGAAGGCGAACAACGCAACGTCCGTACTCTTGACGGTAGGTTTTGTTGATATAAAATTGCTCACAGAAAACACCATCTTCGGATGGCTGACGTTGCTCGGGTAATTCTTCAATTTCCCAAAATTTTTGGAGTTGTGAATTCAAGTCCACAACGGGAATTTCTCGTTTAATGATTCCACTGAGGTACCAACCAAATATATAATTTTACGCCAAAAGATGTCCGAAGACATTATGTCGCACACCCTCCAGAAGAACTTGTGGCATTAAATCGCTGCCAATAATGATATCGATCTGAGAGGGTTTAAAAAAATATGGATCGGCAAGATTTATATCTGTTAGTTCGGAGAACTTTGGTTTTTCCATTTGGGAGGTTCGAAGAAAACAGTTGCTTTGGCTTCTATACGGATATTGTTTCTTTTTGCAAAAAGGATAAGATGGCGTACTCGATTGCTGTTTTCGACCATTGAACCGTCCATGCTGATTATGGAAAAGTTCTCTTTGGTTGTCGGAAGTTGAAGCTTTTTTTGAGCTTTCTCTGATATACAAGTTTTTTGCGACCCCTGGTCGATGAGAGCCCTGAGTGAGTATAATTCACTAAAGTGTTCAACCTGTATGATTGCCGTAGGCAATAAAGTAGTTTCGTTTTTGCTAGAGAAGTTAGGTTAGATCACCGCAGCAGAACCCTCGGTGGTGGGACTGCTGTGCTGAGATAGTTCGAAAATAAGATGTTTCGATTTGGTCTGGTTAAATAAGGTTGGAGTAGATTGGTTTGATTGCGTATGCAATAACGAAGTTGAGTTGTTGGATGCTTTTGTTTGCTGTGACGAACATCAGGTTGATTGGTTGGATTAGACTCAGAGTGCAACAAGCTGTGATGCGACTTTTTGCAACGGAAACATTTATGGGTGCTTTTGCAGTCCTTTAATAGATGATTATATGCCAAGCAATACGCTATTGCTGGAATGCGTAGAGTTCTTGGCCCGCTTACACACGTTTGCGTACGGTGCTACTTTTCGCCAACTTTACGTCTGACGTGTAATTGGCGCTCCAACTTCCAATTCCTGCCTTGGAAGCAACTGCTGTGACGCTGAACGATGTAGTTACCTTTGGGCAGTTTTTTTCGAAAAATTATTTTAAGTTATAGATGTGTACGCGCGAAACTATACATTTAACTTTGACAAAAATGGCAGTTGCGAACGAATAATATAGCGGCGAGTAGCAAATTTCGAACTTCTAATAGTTAGTGGTTGCTAGCTCGCAAGGACCATTGTACACATGAGAATTTAATTTATTCAAGTAAATGTATAGTTTTTACATGTGCAAATGAATTGGAAGTTAACGCAAAGCATACATGTATATGTATATGTATGGAATATTAATTTACGTGAAAGTATTTTATGCAAAGGGTATTGAATAAATAAATGCTTGCACACATCAATAAGAATTAACTTCAGAAATTATTCAATATGTATACTTATGTGTTGAAACGGTTAAAAAGATGATAATCATGAGTGGTTGATTGGTGAATATAAATGCTCCTGATGCGGTTGATGAATTCGTCTCGATGCGACGAATCAAAAGGTGAGGTAAAAAAGAGGCCGTATGCGCGAAATGCACCCGTATTTATGTCAGTTACAATGGCAACCTTTGGTTTCCATTGGAGCGAGTTCGAAAAAAGGGTGGACGTAGTCCGGCCGCACGAGGATGCATTTTTAAGGGCACAGGTCCCTTAAACACCTTCTATTTTTGTATCGTGGTTTTAATATACATTTTGTTAATTTTCTTTTTTCAGTAAGCTAACTTCTCAATGTGTAAGCATTGCGTAATCAAAACGAGACAGTCTAGTACCGTTTTTCCATGTTTATTTATAAACGTATCTGTACGTGTATTTGTACATGTTTATTGATATATCTATACTGTAATGTTTTCGGACGCTACTAGCTGCTACTGCCAGTATAATAGACTTACATATGTATATGGTCAACATTTTTCTCTTTAACGTTACAGTCGCACATATATTTATGGAAAGTTGTGTAAAAACCGGAAGTTTTTCATTTATCCTGATAACAATCCCCAAAAGCTACATTTTATATGCAGGCACTTGTTTCCTATCTTTTGTTGTTTTAAAGATAAATATGGTTTTAGGTGGTCTTTAACGTTACATTTTTTTTGAAGTCAGTAATCTATATATAACGTCACACGTAAGGAAAACTTGGCGAATCCTGCAAACCTAAAAATTAAACTAAAGTATTTTAATAAAGATCAAGGTTCAAGGAAACCAGTGATGGAAAATCAAAATTTAAAAATTTTTTCCGAAAAAATGTGCCTAAATGGAGGCCAATGTGCCGATAAATTAAAAATCGCCGATGGGAACCATTTCGTCGATAGTTTTGCAAAACCGCCCATCGATCAATTGTAAAACCGCCTAGCTTACGGCACTCAAATTTTACAGGAGAGCGAAAAAACGGATTTTCTTTGAAGGCATTGCCTTGATAGGCGGTATTTTCTCTCGCTATTATTTTACAAATCTGTTGTTTTAATAACGATTTTACGGTTTTTATGCATAAATCTGGAGTTCGGGGTTACCATATCTTATTTTTGCCACAACGGCGATTTGGGCGGTTTCGCAATTGGTCGATGGCCGGTTTTGCAAAAACATGGACGATTTCCTATTTAAAGTACATATATTTATAGTGCTTATTGCATCAAGTCTCACGGAAAACCTGTGTGAAATGCATACTTTCTTTATGAAGAATAGAAAGATCATTTTATATACCCTTTAATATATACTTTATATTTTAATAAAATGTATTTAATTACAGAGTAGCACCCCATATTTCTATCTCTATTATAGTAAATTAAACAATATTTAAAAGTATTTCACTGATTTATCGAATTATCACAAAAATTATTGGGAAAATATAACTTTACAAAATAAAACGTAACAAAGTGTACATACATATTATATATATATATATGTACTCATTAGGGATGTTAATTTTTCGGCTTTTTGCGATCCCGGGATTTTCGGGATGGCGTTGTCACAATCCCGGGATCCCGGGATTAGTCCCGGGATTTAGATATTCATTACTTTTCAACAACTTGAATCGAAAAAATTGATTCTATATTGTTTGAGAAGCTCTCCTACCATGAAATAAATGGGTTTGAGACCCACTTTTTTATTTAAAGGGGCGTTTTATTTTATTTTTCTCTGACCGCACGATTTATTTTGAAGAACTTTGTAATTTCAGAGATATGATTAATTCCAAAAATTGTTAAAAAATTTTGAATAAAAGTATGGGTAACAAATGCAATAGGAAATTTCTTTAGAATTTAAAAAATTTAAATTTTTTGGATTCACAATGACGAATAGGTAATTTTTAAGCTAGCAAAGTTAGAAGACCGAAATTCGAGGATATTATCGAGTTTATATAAGCCCTTAACATATAATTTTTTTTCAAAAACAAATATTGCGAAATTTCAAGGAGAAAATTTTAACATGACATTTTCAATATCTACCAGCCATTCTGCACCAGAAACCTGAATCTGTTTAAATTCTACAGGATTTTCTCATTAATTTTATACCCATACTTCTTCTCTAAGCACATTTCTATGAGTTTTTAAAATCATTTTTGAATTACTGACGTCAGAGTAAAAAAACTAAAAACGCAATTTTACTATATTTGGCCCAAGGTTTCGCGAATATATTGATATTTGTGTTTAAAATTTACTATCGCGCGGTTTTATATGTATAATGAGCTAGACATTTATAAAAAAAATTCTAATTATTAAATTAAAAAAGAAATATAGCCAATACTGGTCAAGAAAAGAAGTTTCTATTATTGTCATCAGTGTAAATGACAATTCCCCGAAATCCCGGGATTACTTGCCAAGGGATTTTCTAGACCTTAAAAGTCCAGGATCAGGGGATCCCGGGATTAACTTTCCTAGTATTCATATGTTCATGAAAAAAGCTGCGTGACATATTAACAAGTTTTCACAATATAATAACCTTTTATGTAATTTTATTTTATTTTTTATAAAAACAGTAGAAGTAAACAACAAAACCATAAAAATCAAAGTTTTAAACTTTCTACAAAAAAAATTTCATTAAAATTTAAAATTTTGTTGTAAGAACCTTTAGAAAACTTTCGGGTATGCTGATTTATAGTTAATGGCCTATAGCAGGGGCTCCCAAACTATTTTCACCTCGGCACCCTTGTTGTGCTAAAAAAATTTCGCGGCGCCCCTACTCTTCAAATGTCTACGAAAACAAGAAAACACAATGCAAACTTTATGCTACTTTAGCTTTAATGTGAGGACTGAAATTGTTTTGATGATCTCATTATTTTCTTTAAGTTTATTGGGAGCTTTGACAATCTTACCTTGAAATCATTTGACGCTGAAAGCTTGCTGGGGTATTTGTTTTTAACCGACTTCACAAAAAGGAAAAGGTTATCAATTCGTCGGAATATTTTTTTATTATTTTTTCTGTGTATGCTACCGAATAACTTTGAACCACGTTAACCGATTACTATAATTCTTTTTTAAAGGAAAGGTGTTACCTGACAGGTGGTCTAATTTGGTTTAAATCCGATCATTGGATCATGAATAGATTAACGATAATCTTAAATTCATAGATGGGAATTGGAATCGGTTTTGTTTTTTTTGCTTAAAAATTACTTGTTTATATAAGCATTTGTTGAAAATGCAGTCTCACATAGAAATGTAAAAGTAAGGCCCCTATTATGAGTTGCTTTCGACTGTGGTCGAAAGTGCTGATCGAACGAATTTTCATTTGGTATTATGACGTTCATTCGATGAAGAATAGCGCTTAGGTTGTTTACAATAGTATATTTTTCACCGCTGAGAAGTTTTGTTTACAAATCGAGCAAACTAAATAGTGTGCTTATACATATGTGTGTAAATTTGTGCAAATTAAAATGAAATAAAAAAGAAAGCGAGTTTATAAAAACGTGGTAAAAATTAGTACAACGGAGTTCTGGTTCAACGATTCGTCAGAGGATGAGAGCTTGGTATTTTGACATAAAATATATTTAAGAAATTTGTCTACAGATTTATTATAAACTTCCGACTGTCTAAAGAGGTGTTTGTAAGCCAAATATATTTCGTCGCTAGTGGCGTAAGTCGGAAGTACTTCGTTCTACTTCGATTTTCATTGCGAATGGGTACCTCACTAACACCAGAAGACTGCCTCTAAAATCTTGTTGATTCGCTCTTTGACAGTGTGATTGTGAAGTTCCAAAGAATAAGTAAGTGCGCCTGGGCCACAATGGAGAAGTGAAACTTACATACATATCCATTTTGTCTAATAACCAGGGAACGGATTTTATGGAAATTGCCTTTTTTTCTGCTAAAGAGATAGACTATATTCGATTAAGAATGTCCACGATTTAGCTTTCCCTGATTCCATATATACACATTTGATTTTGCCTTTTTTTGCCTTTTTTAAGATATTTGCCTTTTTTTGCCTTTTTTAAGATATTTGCCTTTTTTTGCCTTTTCTAAAAAAGTGATTATAGCATTACAATTTTTTTTTTAAGATTAAAAAATATACACATTGCCCATGCGGCTTATAGAAGCGCAGAGACCTCTTGCCAAATTGGTGTTGGAAAAATTCAAAGCCGTTTTCTCAGCTAACGTAGGCTTGAAGACAATAAGGGGTGTGGATAATATAGTAAAGGGCGAGGAAAGCGCCCTTATTTCTGATAATATGAACGTCTCAAACGTTCCATATTTAAATTGGGCTCCACTTGTATCAACTTACGTCGAGCGCACATTTAGTACATTCAAGGCTTTTCTTCGCGAAAATCGAATGAAAATGCTGCCAGAAAACTTCAAAATGCATCTTGTGGTTCAATGTTACTACAACTATACAGATTAAAGTTTTATGAGTTAGAAACTCGAAAGGATAAAATAGTCAAAGATTCAAAGTACAAATTTTTCATATAATGAAACTAGTTCATAGTTTTTCTCTTTTTACTTGTAATATATGTAAACATTTCTAAAATAAATGTATTTTTTGATTGTTCTTCGTATTTTCTGTCTTTTTTTAGTGCCTTTTTCTGCCTTTTTCGCTATTTTGTTTTGCCTTTTTTGCAACACCTAGTGCCTTTTCCTGCCTTTTTCACTATTTTATTTTGCCTTTTCCAGCCTATTTCGTTATTTTATTTTGCCTTTTTTATAGGTTTTTAGGTCCTAAAAATCCGTTCCCTGCTAATAACCAATATAGTACATACATACATATGTACATTAGACTGCATCGCTCCCCATACAAAGAAAAATCGGTACTATTTTTATTACCTTCCTTTTATTAGCTCGGGATGTAACAATGTAATATTGATGCGCCTAAAAGATGCAGCGATTTCTATTCTCAAGTTACATACCTGATGACGGTACGAATGGCAATTATAATAGGGAGGTTTGAGTTTTTTAAACTATAATTTTATTCCATTAGAATTATAAAATCTATTATATTTTAAGATATATGTATATTTCCGAAAAATATTAAGATTTAAGTGAGCTGGACCGATTTCAAAATACCTCCAAAAATGGAGTTTTCCATGAATAAAAATAGTCTCTTAAAGATTTTTTTTTGAAAAAATCCCCTCAAATGACAAAACGGTTTAAGCTTAAAAAATTTGCATGAAAATATTAAAAAAAAAAATTTTAACGGAATCGTAATGATGAGATTTTTTATGCTGTTAACTTTTTTCAAAGATTGGTATAAGAAAAACTTGAATAACTGAACCTAAGCTCTTCCGATTTAGACTTAAGATGTGTCATTGGAAAGGTATTTTCTCACTTTCTCTCTTTTTATTTCTTTGATAATAAACTCATTAAAAGGATGAAAGAGAAAGGTAGGATGAACGAACGTCATTCAGGGTTGAATTAAGATGTTGGTATTTGAAAAAAATAAATAAAATGGGACACGAATGACTAGTGGGAATACACCTTTCTACCGAGATCCCATAAGTCTAAATCAGAATAGTTTTGGCCCAGTTATTAAAGTTTTTCGTAAATCAATCTTTGAAAAAAGTAAAAAAACAGCATCAAAAATCTCATTACTACGATTCCGTTGAAAAGATTTTAAAATATTTTTATGCAGATTTTTTAAGCTTAATCTGTTTTGTCATCTGAGGGGACTTTTTTCAAAAAGTTCTTTAAGAAACTATTTTTATTCATAAAAAACTGCATTTTTGGAGGTATTGTCAAATCGACCCAGCTCACTTAAATCTTAATATTTTTCCGAAATATTTTGGCGGACGCCTTAAAATATTATAAATTTTGTAATCTTGGCGGAAAAACCGCAACTTTTTTTGGTGATGCAGTCTAATGTACATACATACATACATACATCTGCTTCTGCTAAAGGTTATATTTTTTGTCTTTTTTCTATCTAGATCCCTACTTCTACCCCTGTTCGTTCTAATTACATTTATTGTATTCTGTTTTCCTTTGCCTTCATTTTTATCTTTATACTCTATCGATAATAAAATCGATAGTAAAATCTAATAAAATATCCAACAAAACCCATAAAAATATCGATAACAGAATCGATGGAAAATTCAATAAAAATTTCGATAGCAAAATCGATAATAATTTTGGTAGCAAAAACTATCAGAAATTCGATAAAAATATCCATAACAAAAAGATAAAATCGATAACAAAATCGACATATATCGATAACAAAATCGACATATATCGATAACAAAATCGATAAATATCGATAACAAAATCGATAGATATCGATAACAAAATCGACAAATATCGATAACAAAGTCCAAAAAACATCGATAAAAATATCCATAACAAAATCGATAAAAATATCGATAGCAAAATCGATAAAAACATCCATAACAAAATCGATAAATATCGATAAATAAATCGATAAATATCGATAACAAAATCGATAAATATCGACAACAGAATCGGTAAATATCGATAACAAAATCGATAAAAATATCGATAACAAAATCGGTAAAAATGTCAATAAAAAAATCGATAAAAAGGTCGATAACAAAATCGATAAAAATATACAAAACAAAATCGATAAGTTTCTATAAAAAAATGATAAAATCGATAACAAAATCGACATATATCTATAACAAAATCAATAAATATCGATAACAAAACCGACAAATATCGATAACAAAATCGATAAATATCGATAAAAAAAAATCGATAAATGTCGATATCAAAATCGATAAATATCGCAAACAAAATCTATAACAAAATCTGAAAATATCGATAACAAATATCAATATTTTATCGATAAGTCCCGAGAATCCCGAAAATCTCTAAAATCCCAAAATAGTATCCTTTCCTCTTTAATTACCTTTATTTTAATCTTTCCTCCCCTATCTTCATCTTTACTTTTATCGGTATCCTCATCCTCCTCTTTGTCTTTACTTTTATTTTTATCATTTTCTTCATCTACATATTGCCCTTCAATTTTGACCTTGGTCTTCATTTTTGCCTTTATCTTTACGCATCTTTGTTTTTGTTTTTATTTTCACCTTTGCCTTTATCCTTTTCTTTATCTATGTACGTAGTCACCTTTACTTTCATTCTTGTATTGGTCTTTTTCTAAGTGTTATTCCTTAACCTTTTATTAGCAAATTTTTGTTAAATTAAACCATATGCATACCCACAAGAACCACTTGTTTCAGCGCCAACCATTTTCGTTGTACTATTTCCGTTGCACCATTTCCATGTGTAATTTCCTTTGAATTTGACAATTTACTCCCAACCAACCAACCGCCGCACAATGGGGCAGAACGACCCTATTGGTGGCAATAAATCGAAAAATGAAACTGCCCGTATGGGGCCATTGTTATTTTATTTTAATAGTCAAATACCCCACTGTTAATACTGTAAAAGTTTTAAACCGTTATCATAAACACATTTTGCATGATAAACATCGGCGCAAGCCATTCTTGTTCACAGATTAGCTTGAGTTTGGTGTGAAGAAATTTGTAAAGTGTTTTTAATTAAATAAAAAAAATAGAAATCATAAAATATTAAAGTTTTTGGTATGGAGCCTTCAAGTTCTGGTAAATGTTAATCTATTTAAGATCTTTTTTTGTGAGAAAGTGCTTTAAATTATATAAAAGGTAATTATCATAAAAAAACTTTAAAATTACTTTTTTTTTGCTTCTTTGTGCAAACATTGATCGGTTTAGTTGTGTTCCCAAGCAGTCCCAAGAACAATTTTTGTTGTTATTGATAGCATGTCTTAACTTAATTAAGGAACTGCAAGAAAATTCTGCGGTTTTTTGTGGTTTTGATAAAAAAGCTTCTTTACAAAATGTGCTTTCTGACAAAAAATGTGCTTTCTGACAAAAAAAAATAAAACATTGTAAGATTTTCTAATATTTGTTTTATCCTTTAGGTACTAGTTCAAACACAATTTTTATAACCCGGAGGGAGCTTGTCAACATAATGTGGTCAGTTGAAAATATTAATTTACAAGGGCGATTTGTGTTTCTGGAAGAAGAGTTAAAAAAACGAACAGGAAACTTCGATAACATAGGTTTAACTAAAACACTTTCTCGATTCAAATCTGAGTATAAAACTCGTTTTGAAAAGGCTTTTCGAAAATTAGAGACGTTTTTTAAAACAAATAATTCATGGCTTGAGACATCTGTTTCTTTTCTTTGTTGCCCTGAAGAAAAGCTTAAGCGTGGTCGACCAAGTGTTTCATTCGATGAAAGTAGTGAACGTACAAAAAGAATGAAAACAGAAAAACTAAGAGAGTCTACATCGATTTCTATGTTGAGTTTTGCTACTCAAATGAGCTTGAGAGCAGTGGGACAGGTTAGTGCTTCTAAAGTGTTAAAGGATATAACAACAACTACCCCTGACCGAGCAAAAAAATATCGGAAGTCATATAAGGATTCACTGGAACCTAAAAGTTGTAAAATGTCAGGCCAAGAAGCACTAGGGGTTGCAGTTGAAGCGCAACTATCTCGACATCAATACAATGTTATCAGAATGAGTGCACCAGAAAAATTTCCTGCATATAAGGTCCTACAAGCTGCAAAACAAAAATGTTATCCACCCCCCGAATGCATCGAAGTTAGCGAAACTTTAGTAAAGGTTACCCTTCAGGCACTACTAGATTTAACCACAAAGCGTTTGTTGGAATCACAGATGGAAGTAATTGGTGTGTTAACAACATTTGAAACGGAAAATCTGAGCTTGTTTTGCAAGTGGGGCTTTGATGGAAGTTCGGGACACAGCTCCTACAAACAAGCTTTCCATGGCCTTGAAGCAACTGATTCTTCGGTCTTCATTACTTGTGTTGTTCCTCTTAGACTTTCTTCCAGTTCTAGGGTTGTATGGCAAAATCCACGTCCAGGTTCTACAAGATACTGTAGGCCATTAAAAATAGAGTTTGTAAAGGAATCTACACAAATGTCTATTGCAGAAAAGAATAGAGTTGAAAATGAGGTGAAAAATTTGCGAAAGACAACAATGTTAATTGAAGAAAGAGAAGTACAAGTCAAGCATACTCTACTTTTTACAATGATTGACGGCAAAGTCTGTAATGCTATTACGGAAACGTCATCAACACAAAAGTGTTTCATATGTGGTGCGTCATCTAGAAGCTTTAATGATATAGATAGTATGTTGACAAGGGAAGTTAAAACAGAAAACTTAGAGTTTGGACTGTCCGTTCTTCATGGATGGATAAGGTTTTTCGAAAATTTACTTCACTTAGCCTACAAATTGCCTCTTAAGAAATGGCAAGCTCGAGGGGATGATGACAAGATAGTTGTTGCTGAAAACAAAAAAAAGGATACAAAAAGAGTTTAAAGATCGTTGTGGTTTGATAATAGACAAACCAAAGCCCGGATTCGGGAACTGGAATGATGGCAATACAGCCAGGCGATTCTTTCAAAATCCTGAAATTTCCGCTGAAATTACAAAAATTGATGTACAACTCATAAAAAAGATGCATATTATTATGATTGTTGTGGCTAGTGGCTATGAAATAGATGTAGAGAAGTTCAAAAATTTCGCAATCGATACTGCCAGATATTATGTGGAAAAGTATCCCTGGTATTACATGTCACCTACCCTTCATAAATATTTCATTCATGGACCGGAAATAATAGCCCATGCACTGTTACCGATTGGGCAACTGTCTGAAGAAGCTCAAGAATCAAGGAATAAGGACTTCAAAAATTATAGAGAGCACCATTCTCGGAAATCCAGTAGAGAAAACACTAACCGAGATATTTTCAAATCTTTTTTATTAAGTTCTGATCCCATTATTACTAGCATGAGGAAACTACCCGAAAAAAAAGAACAAGATATCCCAATTGAAGCATTGAGTTTGCTTAAAGCTCCCCCTGTTGATAATACAAATTCTGAGGTGCAAGAAGATAGCAGTGATGAAGAAAGGGATGATTTTATTCTAAATTAATGAAAAATCAATACATTTATGCAATTCTCAATTATGTTCTATTTTCTGCATTAAAATAAATGTTATGTGTACTTATTTTTTGCAAAGAACAAATATATAATTGTTTGTATTTATAGCCAAATTTGACAGCCCTAGATGTTTATATATTAAATACGCTGGGTATCTTCATTTGACAATTTCTTCCGAAATTAAAAAAGTGGGCGTTTTGGTGGGCGTGGTCATTGTTGGGTTTTGAAATATCAATATATATTCTATAAACAATTTAAGAAATTTTCAGGTTGCTAGCTCTATTCCCTGATTTATTGCCACCAATAGGGTCGTTCTGCCCCATTGTGCGCCGCTAAAGAAGTTTCACTTCAATAAGTAACATATACACGTGCGCGAAGCTGCTGCGCTTGTTACGAGAACAGCCCAGCCAGCAAAAAATCCGAAAATTAATCCGAAAACGGGAAGAAAAGTGGATGAAACGCGGATTAGGTCTACAAAAGTACTGAAAGTGGTTGTGAAAAGGGTACTTTTCGGCTATTTTCTGATTCAATTTTACGTTGACAAAACATACTGGGGAACTACGCTTAAGAGCGAAATATCTCTTTCTGCAAGCTATTTGTGTTGTGTATGGGGTTTGACGAGCCGCTGAAAGTAATTTTAATAAAAATCAAAATTTTTTTATTTTCTGGAAGCCATGTTGAAGTTTGATCAAACCGCTTGCGTTGTGTATGGAAAGTCTAAGGAATTTGCCCGCACCACTAGTATACTCTAGCCACTAGAGGCACCCCAGGCATACGCCACTTTGGGAAGGCCTGGCCTATAGTATAATAAAGTGCAAGTTTAAAGTGCCTAAGAATTGGCGTTGATTTTTAATAATTTTATGCATTTGCATGCAATTGCATGTACAAAAAATTTGAGTATGCTTAATGTGGAAGAAAGAGTGCAACACCTCCAACAAAAAAAGTTCTCAAAAATCAACGCTAACTTGGAGCCACATCATACTCACTTTTTATACTAAAACTAGCAGACCCGGCGAACTTCGTCCCGCCCAAAATTTTTATATATTTTATTGAAACTTTTTGGTCCAAGATTTTCACCAACAATTCACGTTTACAATTTTCATAGGCACATTCGTCTGCTAAGATTATGGTTTGGTGGTCATTTGCCGCTTTAAATAACCTAAGGAAAGTGTTATATCCGTGAAGAAGTTCTTGAAATTTTCCAACTGTGCAGCATTTCATAGCACGGTTATTCGCAAAACGAAGTAAATTTGAAGAATTTTTTCCTCTTCACTCCCTGGCGGCAACAATGACCCGGTTCTATAGTGAATATGTTCTAGAAGCTTTACAGTATACTTGGTGGAAATTTCAAAATGGGTGCGAATCATTGTTCTACAGAAATGCAATATACATATACTTATTTCAGACGAAATACCTTAAAAGTTTGAACGCATAATAATATTG
>NW_016158180.1:95622-114527 GCF_001687245.7 Rhagoletis zephyria
CAATTCTCAGAAAAAATTGATCATATATGCTAATATATGCTAAAAAGCTACCTACGTACCGAATTTTAAGCAAATCGGACCGTAAATACGATTTTTGCGAATAGACCGGTCCCTGGTCCACCTACCCGAAAAAAGTAAATTTTTTTTAGCCTAAAACATGGTGGTTACCGAAAGCTATTTATGTACAAAATTTCATGAAGATCGGACCAGCCGTTCGCGAGATTACCTGTTACAAAAAAAGGGACTTCGCTTTATATAATTAGTATAGATTTGCAGATTAAAATGTCCAGCTTGCGCAACTTTATTATTTGTAGCTATTATTCAGGCACGGTTGCGAATATTGCACAGTTCAATATGCAGTGGTCTAGACATGAAATGGCGTGATTCTTTAAATTTTTACATTACGTAATTCATAGTTCTTAAGCTTTTAAGATGATGGAACCCTTACTAAACACTATTAATTTTATGGAACCCCACATCAAATTACTAAAAATCAAAGGCATTGCAATTTATATATGAATAAAAACTTTTACTAGAAATAGTATACATACTTTAAATTTTAATGTAAAGAATGAAACTGTTTCACTGTTATTAATTATTGTATAAACAAGTAATTTTTAAGCAAAAAACCAAAACGACTTGAATTCTCATTTAAAAATTTAAGATTATCGTTAATTTCTTCATGATCCGATGATCAGATTTAAACCAAATTAATATGGGTCCACCTGTTAGGTAACACCTTTCCTATAAAAAAATAATTGTAGAAATCGGCTAACGTGGTCTAAAGTCACGCTGTAACATACATAAAAAAATAAAAAATAAATATTCCGACGAATTGATAACCTTTCCCTTTTTTGTGAAGTCGGTTAAATAGTAGTTCGATATAATGTCTGAAAATTGTATGCGTTTTTCTAATTTCGACCTGGATTTGTTTTTTGTATAAGTGTAAGCTGAAAACCCGGTTGATAGAGTACGTTAGGATGACCTTTTTAGCGACTTCATGATATTTACTCTTAATACTAACCCAAAACTCTTTCAGAGACACAGATTCAAATGTGTGTTTCAATGTGGAAGTACTCTGAAAATCTATGAATGCTTCGTAAATGGATTTTGTACCAAACCAATATTACTACTACCATCCGAAAAATAATCTGAAGAAGATTTCAGGTGATTTACCAAGTGCCCAGTTATGACATTTCACATTTTATTTGCCAATTCATCGCGTTCCTTGTAGAAAGTTGTATACATATAACCCTTGGGCTACAGCGGCAAACAACACATACCAGTTAGAAAAAATAGCAAGCTATCAAGCGCAAGCTCAACGCTCTTATGTAGGTATGACACTCAGTACGGCAATCACACTAACTACGAGTACATATGTATACTTGAAAGTAGATAATTGCGTGTCGGTCAAGCTGTTTATAGAACTTTTCTTTCTGTGTGCAACCCAAAACGACCGCCGCGCTTATTCATACCAAATTAATTTCGTGGAACCCCGGTGACTTTTCTACGGTAGCCTTGGGTTCCGCGGAACCCACTTTAAGAAGCTCTGATGTAATTAAGGCCAAACTATAATTTAGTCAAGTGTATACCTCATTTTCACTGAGATCATTACTTGTTATATTATAACGCAGTACTTTTTTTCGAATAAAATTTAAAACAGTTGGTCATACAACATGTAATTAAGTATTTCGTTTGTATTTTTATTATGCTCAACGCAAGCTGAAGAATGTGACTTCGACAGTAAGTAATTAACCCCTGCGCGTTACGGAACACATTTGAAAACATCGACTCATTCAATTAATTTCTCAGTTTACCTACTTTGTCCAAATGAAAATCGGGAGGTTTTCGCGCTCCTTAATCTCTGCGTAGTCAGCTTATGCTTTATATTCCCGATTGATGGCTTCTGGATTTTACATCTCGGCTTCAGGAAATAAAATTATTCATAAGAAAATAGTGCCGAAAATCAATCGATTGTTCTTCAAGTGCCGGCTGCTTCCGAAAGGGCCGAAAATGGCACAATACACACCCATTTTCCATCACTGAAAGAAACTATAACAAGTAAAGAAGTATAAGTTCGGGCGAAACCGAATTTTATATACCCGGCGCAGGTATCAACTAATGTCGTTCCAACTTTCTTTAAACTATCTAAAAGTCTATAGCAGTCTTATTTATTGTTGAGATTGTTGTAAATATTAACTTGAAGTAAATTAGCGTCCTCAGTTATTGAAATATCCGAGTTTTCGCATATCTAAAATTTACCGTTATACGGGAAGAGAGTGTAATTTTAGTCCGATTTGAATAATTTTCAACAAATTGCTATTCCGTACCAAGGTTATTAAGTGCACCGAGTTTGGTGGAAATTGATGAATCGGTTACCGAGATACACATTTGTGGTCATAAGTAGGCGGCGCCACGCCCATTATCCAAAAATATGATATTCTAATTTTCTGCTAAGTGGTTATTGCAATCACCGATTTTAAGTGAATTAGCTCAAGTATTTACTGATTTATCGCAGTTTTCGTGTTTCTGTAAATTACCGTTATATGGCAGGTGCCCGATTTCAAAGATTTTCAACAGATTTCTTAGCTAGACCCTACCCAAGCCTCGTACAGAGCTTGGTAAGGATTGATGAAGCGGCTACTGAGGTACAGCATTTCATCATAAGTGGGCGGGGTCACGCCCATTTTCCAAAAATTTCATAACACTTATTTTTTGCCCATTTCGCCCATTTTCAATACCAACCTACCTTGGATAAAGGGAAATCTACATACCAAATTTGCTCGAGTTATCGTGTACACGGACAGACGGACGCACGGACGGACAGACAGACTTGGCTTAATCGACTTCTCTTCATTCTGATCATTTATGTATACATTTGTCCATATCTATAACGGTTACAAACAACCGTTATGCGAACCAAGTTAATATACCCTTGTGCACAAGTGCGCTCGGTTATAAAAGATTAATTAAGAAAAATCAAAACCAGAAAAAAAACTTTGACGGGTGAGTCAAGGAAATATTTTTTGTCACTCGCTCCTCGGTCCCAAAATTGTTACCATATGATTGAATCTTTTTTTCGATTTGAGTTATTATTCTTACAAGCTTTAAAATTTTCAATAAAAAAATTTTGGAAAATTCGAAAATTTCGAGTTAATTCGTTCACGTCTATTATAATCCGAAATATTCATTTGCTCGTTCACGACTGGTATGATTCGAGCCCAGCTCTCATAAAGTACAGGTTTATTCTTTTTACCTTTTCTCGATTTAACCAACTTCTGCAAATTGACACATTTTTATTTCTGTTCTCTGATTTAAAATTAGCCCAAGCAAACAAAGTGTCACCCAAGTTGGATTTTGACGACCCGGAGAATAAAAATAATTCAGATGTGCCCTTAGAGCCTGGCACAGGACAAGGTAGCAGGGTGGACGATAATCAAAGTAGAAGCGGCTCAGATGGTGGAACCAACGAACGAGGTAGCGATACAGCAACCAGAACTAACAGCGGTGCTGCTGGAGGTGGTAAATCTGGACCGAAAATACATGGCGTGCGAGTGACTGTTGATACGGGTGACGCACAAAAATCCAAAGGTTATTAATTTCAGAAATTAATTTGTAGGTAATTTCAAGAAGATTAATTCAAATATTTACCGCCATTTAGAGAACACTGAAAGTGTGGAAATAACTGATGTGGGGAAGCATAAGAAGCGTGTTGGCATTCATACTGATATAACATTCGAAATATCCACCGATGGAGACAGTGACGGCAATGGGACGAGTTCAGCGCAAGATGGTGACAAAGGTTGGTTCAGTTCAGAAAACACAATTTGCTTTTGTCTTATGTGTACCAAAATAATTAGCTTTTCCATTAGAGGACGCCAGTGTACCCATATTTAAGGGGCGCAGTGGACCCACGCATAAAACGCGCAATCCACAGGACCACAAAAGCCAATGGAATCAGAATTCATCTGAACGACGCAGTTATGGAGACAGCGGTCAAGGAACAGGTCCAGCTTACTACTACCCACAGTATTACCCAAATAATGTGCCGGTTTATGTTTCCACTGATAATAGTAGGGGTGGAAATGGGGGAACGGCCCATAGGCGAGGTGATGGCTGGAACAGCTATATACCCTGGTCTAACGTTTGGACCACAGAGCGTAACTATAACGAACAATATCAACCCAACACTGTCGCTGGACATAGGGTGCCTAGCTGGAAGCCCTGCTATTGCATGACCTCTGTGGTGGATAACAGACGGCGAAGAGAATATAGTCGTGGCCTAGGAGTGGTACCTCAACCCACCAGTCCAATCATTAAAGTGGTCGATGCAAAATTTAAAAAACCTTTCTTACAAAGATAATTTCCTAAGTCCAAAACATCGAATTACAACTTATTTAAATTAAAAGTTTTTCTTTACTTTCTGAAGTAATATTTTTATGTTAGCGTTGAAATAAAAGACGCAGATTGTCTTAGCGTAAAGAACACATTAAAGTATTTTAAGTTTATGAAATCGAAACGGTTTTTAGGTATGAAGACTGTAGCTGCTGACCTTGCCGTTGTCGTCGAGCGTCGTTGTGGCAGCCTTGTAGCCAACACGCTGGCCATTAATGTCATAGTTTTCGCTTTCACCAGTTGACAGTTCCTTATAGTTTTTAACTTGCCCATCGGGTCCGAACTGCGATGAAAAACTTGTATGCTTAAATGCTCACCTACGTATGTAATAAATACTTACCTCAGATTGCGAGGACCACTTAGAAGCCTTCTCCCAAGACTTATTCTTGTAACCAGCACCGGAGCCTGCTAAGCCTGCTGAAAGTCCCAGATTGCTGCCATAGCCTGCCGACAAGTCAGACAACTGACCACCACCGGTGCGAACACCGCCAACACCAATATCCTGGGCTTGAGCCTTTGCCAATCGCTCAGACTCAGAAATGTAATGATGTAAGCCCGATGCACCGACGCCTACACCTGAGGATAAGCCTGAGTTTGCGCCAAATGCAGATTCTGCACCAAAAGATGAACCAAATTTGGAGTTAAAGCTGGACTCAGTCCCGAATTGTGACCCGAATTTCGACTGAGCTCCATATTGAACGCCCTGAGTAAGTGCGGCATTAGTACCGGCACCGAAATCACTAAGTGCGCTCAAACCGTTCTGCGCTCCAAAACTACTATGCGCACCAAAACCATGATGGGCGTTAAAGCCGCTCTGAGAACCGAAACGGCTTTGTCCGCCGTAACCCGAATTAGCTGCTGTTAGAGCGCTGGAACCTGAAATGTGATGATATTAAGGTAGATCAAATCATTTTCTGCGTTTGGTTAGCTGTAAGCCTTACCGTGTCCACCTGCACCCAAGTAGGATGTTTGACCAGTTATAAGTGCGCCACTTAATAGGTTGTTGAGTTGAGAAGCCACGTTCGAGGAAGCTGAGTGTTGAACGTATGACGAGTGGGTGCCACCGGCAGCTGGGACAATCACCTGCGGTTGTGCCGAAGTAGTAACTTTACGGTACTTAAGGTAAGACTCTTGACCACTAGCTGGAGCGGTGTATTGGATGGCAGGCAGCGCCTTGCTCTGCGTGCGGCGTTCCTCATGATGCACGTAGTTCTCTGAACCGCCACTGGGCACAGTGTACTGAATAACAGGTTGGGCCTGTACGCGACGTTCTTCGTGGTGGTAGTAGTTTTCAGACCCACCAGCTGGTGCCGTATATTGGAAGACAGGCTGACTCTGAACACGGCGTTCTTCGTGGTGAACATAGCTTTCGTGACCACCCGATGGCGCGTATGTCACAATCGGGGCTGCGGTTTGGGTTTGTACGCGACGTTCCTCGTGGTGTACGTAGTTCTCAGCACCAGCGACAGGTGCAGTGTATGTAATAACGGGTTGGCTCTCAGTGCGACGTTCCTCATGATGCACATAGCTTTCGTGACCACCAGCGGCACCACCTGATACAACTATTTCGGGGACAACTTGCTGCTGGACACTTTCAGATTGTTCTGTGAAACTGCTTGATGCACTACCAGAAGTTACGGGTATAACTACAGAAGCACCATTGCTGGCACCACTAGCGAAATTCGAATTGGCACCAAATGAAGCAGAGCTACCAAAGTTGGCCGAGTGAGTGGCACCAAACGAGGCAGCGCTGTTGCTAGAGGCACCGAAAGATGAACCACTTGCCAATTCAGCGGCAGAAAGGCCGGATAAGCCAGAAGAACTTGAGAGGCCAGATGAACTTTGAAGACCAGTGTAGCCACCGCCACTGCTACCGTAGCCACTGCTGCCACTTGAAAGTCCGACTGTACCGACTCCTCCATAGGAACCGACTTCTTCGAATGAAGCCTGGTGTTGACTAGAAATTAAAATCTTAAGGTTATAGAAGGACATAAAACAAAAGCTGGGGTTTTTAATCTACTATAAGAATCGGTAAAAAAGTAAAATTAGATTTTTTCAACCCGTTGATCCTTTTTAATTTAATTCGTATAAGTCAAATTTGATTCTGTAGAATTTTCAGTTAAAAATTCACCAAAAATGTGGTTAGCCCATCGAAGATATCGAGGGAAAACATAGCTCTACATAAAGCCTCTATCGGTATTCGGCCATTCTGCAATCAAAGAAAATTAACTGCGGTTTTTATAACTTTAGAAATGTTATTTTTTGATTGACGCTGTAACCGCCTAAAAGATTTTGGCCTACTTTTGAAATTTTCTCTGGTTATATTACTAAAAGAATTTTATGTAATGAAGTAAGTACAAAACATATCCACTTGGGAAGTAAGGATCTGAAATTGAAGCGTTTTTGTTTTCCACGTAAGTTTTTTGACTATGCGCGTATAACTTAGGAGGATTCCACATGTAATTCTAAGCCAAATTGCGAACATAGGTTTCGAAGAAAATGTGAAAACTTTCACTGTTGCACCCTCTGATGGAAGTTTTGAGAAAAAGATAAGTGCAGAAATGGATTCCTCATACCATAAAAAAGGTCTTATAAAATGTTTTTGTACAAAATTTAAGCACTTCTTTACGACACTACAGCAAAATGCTAAGAAACCTATCTTCGCAATTTGGCAAATTCCAAATTGATTTTAGACCCATGATTTATTCGGCAAATTTTCTTAGAATTACACATAGAATCCTTCTGTGCTATACACGCATAGTTGACAAAATCTCCCACAGGAATTGACCCACCCTAATGGAAATACATTAGCGTGCACCGCACAATGTGGAATCCTATCTTCCGAATTATGGCCGTCAAAAAGCTGTTGTTGGAGCTTGGGAGGAGGGGATGTCCGGTTATTGCCTATGCGGGTTTTATATTGCAAGGTGCATTTCTAAATAACCTTCACTTGATCTTATGGTGATTAAATGTTCCACAATCACCTCATATTCGCTAGGAAATAGAAGATATCGCACGCGACTTTTACCTCGATTGGAAGCGTTCGTCTTGCAATTCCCACTGGAATCAAGCACTTTGGCGTTGGTTTATACAGAGCATATGTAGATAACAAACCTTCTTCTACTTATTACCAACTGAAGATAAACAGTGATTGATCTGCCTTTAACAATTAAAGTTATAGCATATCAGATCAAAATATGAATGCTCTTAGAAGATGAATCTCTCTCTATCTGATCATCAGTTCATTGAATTTTGGATAGGTATTGATACTTATCAGTTTCTAAAAGGTTGGAGTTCTCGGAAGGTGAACTAAACAAACTTCGTAAGAGGTCCAATAGCGTGTTAGAATTTCGAAAATAAGAAGAAATATATGATGCTTCAATTAGTTCTAAGTCAAACCATCCCAGCCAGCAGAGAAACGTACTTTTAGCCAAAAGTGAAGTTTTCGTACATTTTTCGTATCCGGAAACGTTCAGAAAACGATTTCCATATTTGTTTACTTTTCGTATCCAAAAAATGTCATCATCTTGTTTGAAAACTAAAATTTTAAAATATTTGTTCAAACTGAGCATTTGAAAACATGTATGTATACGTATTCGCCAGTAGCTGAGTGTGCAGTGAGTGTTAGCTTTCAAGAGGTCCCAGGCTCGAATTCCGTCAGAAGCAACACATTAAAATTATTTGTTCAAATTGAAATAATTGCTGAATCTTAAAATTGTTTTTTGTTTGGTTTCCAGTAACTATGAAAAAGTTTCTGTGAAGTTCATAATAAAATTGTTTTCAACGAAAAATTTGATCAGACAAATTTCAGGAAAACAGCCCAAAGCGCTTCCGTTTTACTAACATTTTCGATAGTTTTCTGGGAGAATTGATCTTAAAAACGTCGGAAAACGGAATCGGAAAACGGATGAAACATCAGGTTTTTGTACGAAATTATTTCCATTTTCGGATACGTTTCCAGATATTTTGCTGGCTGGGATGTTATTTGGTCACACACATGTAAACACATTCTTAAATCGAATTTAAACTTCTAACCATGCAACCATAAATCACAATTTGAATGCGAGTTAAAGCATAGACAGACGGCAAAGTTGATCCGGATTAACGCCGCAATTGATCTGATCAAAACTGTGCTTTGACAGATGGCAGTAATGCAGATTAACGAGCCGCGAGGTCGTAGGTTCGAGTCCCACGGCCAGTAGAATATTCATTTAATTTTTTTTATTGATTCAATTATAACTTCTATATTTTTTAAGTTGTTTTTAGTTAGTTGTTTTTGACTTTTTTAGTAAACTTAACTCTAACAAGTAAGAAAGTCTAAGTTCGGGCGGAGCCGAACATTAAATACCCGGCGAAAGTATTAAATATATGTTTTTCACCTTTCCGAAGGCCACCGCTACATGGTAAGCCGGGGTGTATCAATTTAGCGTCAAATTAGCGTCCTTAAATTTCGAAATATTGAAGTTTCAAGCATTTCTGAAATTTGCCGTTATATGGAAAGCGGCCGTACTTTTAGTCCGATTTCAATAATTTTCAAGATTTTGCTTTTATGTGGCAAGCACAATAACCATACCGAGTTTGGTACAAATTGGTATAACGGTTACAGAGATACATATATGTGATCATAAGTGGGCGGTGCCACGCCCATTTTTCAAAATTTTATCATAAACGTATTTCCCGGTAATTGTTGGAACCATCAATTTTGAATAAATTAGCTTTAATATTTAATGATTTATCGAAGATTTTGTATTTCTCTAAATTACCGTTATATGGGATGTGGGCGTGGTTATTGTCCGATTTAAAAAAATTTCGGCCATTTGGTACACTGTACCAAGGCCAATAACTGTGCGAAGTTTGGAAGAAATTGGTGAAGCGGTTACCAATATATACACATGTAACCATAAGTGGGCGTGGCTACGCCCATTTTCCAAAAATTTGCAATATTCTTATTTTTCGTCTGAAAATTATTATAAAAAGTTTTCTTATTTCTGGAAATTACCGTTATATGGGGAGTGGGCGCCCATTTTCAATACCAATTTCGTTGAGATATCTCAATTTTTGCTTGAGTTATCGTGTACACGGACGGACGGACAGATAGACATTGCTTAATCGACTTCTCTATTCATTCTGAGCATTTATGTATACATTTGTCAATATCTATCTCGATTCGTTTTGGCTGTTACAAACAACCGTTATGTGAACAAAATTAATATACCCTTGTGCACAAGTGCGCTCGGGTATAAAAATTTAAGTTAACTAATAATAAAATAAAGAATGTGAAATTAAATAAAAAACTAAAATAAAATAAAAAACAGTTGAATATATAAATCAAATAAAATTTAGAAAAATAAAGGAAATAATAAAAACAAAATTTTTTGGCAATCGCTCCAACCGAGGATCGAACCTGGCTACCACTCGGCTACCGCGGATGAAGGAATCGGTCGCTTTATTTGCTCAGTTAGCGTAGAACACAAAGAAACTGGCAAACTAGCATATACATCCACCCTGTCGTCGGTAATGCAGTCACCGAAATAAGTTCTTATTCATTTTAAATTGGAATCCTATTTGAATTAGTATTAGTGACTGTATTACCGATGAAAAGGTATACGTCCATGCTAATTTTGCATTTTCCCTGTATTCTACGCTCTCTGAGTTTTGGTCAGTGTTGTCATCAGTGTTGCCGTTTTAGCCGTTTTCTGGCTAGATTTAGCCGGTTGCGATAGCAAACAGCCGGAGAAATTTCGATTTAGCCGGAAGCCGATTTGTTAGCCGTTTTGCAGAAAAAAATTAGCCGTTTTTAGCCGATTTTGCTATTTGCCTTGTTTTCTTAAATTTCAAATATGTATATATGTTTCCATTTTTGACTAAGCGACCCAAAATCTGTTAGAAATGGCTACTAGCCTTATCGTGGAGAAAATTTTCATATCAGGCAGGGTTGTATGAAATTAGGCCGATTTCGCTTATTTTTATTTTAAACGAAGAAGGGATTTTCTTCATAAAATGTTTGTTATAAATGTCTTAATTTTAAGTGTGAAGTTTTATTCGCAAACTTAGAAAATACGAAATTGTTTCACTGTTAAGACACTTAAGATGCATTTGTGTTTGGATATAATGCCAACAAACAGAATAAATGTTACATGTAGATATTGTCTTCCCAGATAGCGCATATTCAATTCTGCCTAAATTACAAAACATCATTTTTGCCCACTCCCAAAGGTTTAAGGTAAGGGAAAAATTGATATTTTCAAGCACTATGTACACATATGTATTTTTTTAAACAAACTTTTTTGCTGAGAACTTACTTAAATTCCAAAAACCGAATGCCAACTTGAATTAAAGGAACCAACACTGAAGTGTGTCAAAATGAAAATACAAGAGCACAAATTTTTATGTAAAGCAAAACTCTCTGGGAATCCTACGAGACATCTGCCGGTCATATGACCGGTCATCTAAATGGGAGATCTGCAGTCTTTTGGCATCATATTTTACATCAGAATTGAAGGGATTTCTGAAAAATCTGACCAGTTCTTTTGTGTAACTGTGATTTTGCATCCCTTGTCAACATATGGCCTCGGTTGATGTTAACTTAAGGTCGTTGTTTTACTGCCTTAAAATTGAAGGGAAATTTTTACAGCGTTTTTTATGTGTATTGGTTTCTATTTGAGTGTATTGAGAATCGGTCAGTCTGAAAAGGCCTTGTAGCGAGAATTATCACTCAAAATATCAGATAGTAAGAAAAAATGCTCCCAAATTCTCTCTCATGTAGAGAAACTTGCAATTTTCTGTACGAACGCAAATTTGCAAGCTTTTCTGCCAGCTAGTGTCCACGGTTGCATTTCAAACAAAAGAAATTTGTATAGAATTTTTAAAATTCTTTCAGAGGGGCAAAAAACAGGATCTACGTGTATATATCTTGTCAGTCCGACTTTCTTCAACATACGATTCAATTTCTTTGTCGGGTTTACTATATCGACTCTGGTTGAGATTGCATTCCGATTAAGAATACAGTTTTTTTGCCGAGTACCTTTCAAATCATTGGAATTAACTAAATTAATTAAGTAAACAAGTATAAACTTACATTTTTCATTTTAAAATCGCTCCAGTTTTAAATTTCACGAAATTGTTTATTCAAATTATCGTCGACAAAAAATCCAACCATGTACCACAATCAAATGTTTTTCCTAATTGCAAATTCTTGCTGGCAAAATTTTTTCCGACTCGAATTTGTAACTCCTCTCTAAGAAATAGTCTTTTTACTCGTGTTTTATTTAAATAAAACATGTGAAATTTAGTTTAAACATTTTAGCCGTTTTTAGCCGGTTTTATTTGCCAATTTAGCCGGTTCGTCCAAAAAGTTCTGGCAACACTGTTTGGTAAATTTTGAAATGACTACGTCATTAAACCACTTATTCGGTACGGTACAAGCACACCATTTTAGGTGCATTTAGAACGTAGTCAAATATCTTATCGGGAAAATTTATCTTATTTTCTTTGGCATTTCAACGGCTTTTCCAATAACCTCCCTCTTTTGCAAAGGGGCATAAACATTGGTCAAAACATAAGGGCTATTCACCAAATTGAGAAGGTGACCTGGCACTCTGGCAACAGTCGTTGCTTGAGCTAATCTGCTCTTTTGCCAGGTTAGCGGTCCGCGGATGACGCCACCATTATTTTCTACATCGCTGCTGCTGAGTGGCTGAGTGGATGTGGCTGATGAATTGGCGAACTGCGGATCTTTGGAGCCTCTTATTGAGCAAGTAATAGGGCCACACATAGCGAGAACTGTCAGGGCTCTCATAGATAAGGCTTATTTCTGACACTCGCAAAATAACGAAGTATTTCCAGAAAATTCCAAACGGGTGGTGGCGAAATTCCTTCTCAGATAGAGAAGAACAAAGTTATGGCCCTCTTAGGGCTAATAACGGGTAACAATTCATAGGCACGACATACTAACAGATCATCGACGGCCCACTGTGTATATCTTGTTTAGAGCATGATGATCGTTTAGATCACCTCACCACATATCCTTTTTATCCTTTCTCTAAGCTTTGAGCGCAATGGGAACCTATGCCTGTGTGCTTCTAAAATCGTTCTTATGTTTCTGGCCTACCACAATTTCATTACAGTCCATTCCTTCTTAAATTTAATGTAAGTACGCCTTGATCTCACCATTATTATCGTATTCCTACTCTTATGTTATCGATTCCATCACCGAAATAGTTACTGATTGATATCGTTACCGATATATGCATTTATCAATATTTTCTAAATATTTATAGATAATTCTATCGATAAGAGTGTGTTCGTTAAACACCATATCTGTCGATTTCTCTATAGCAATCGGTATGTAAATATCAACATAATTATTTTGAAACATACCCATCAAATCCAGCAGCTACATCTCCCAGATTTTGCTTAGCCTCTTGTACAGTTTGATGATGCTGGCTATAATGTCTAAATTTTGATAAGAAATAAGGTGAATGTATCGAAATCTTAGCTCAAGAACACATTTTTTTAAATAAATTTTGAATGGCTGATAAAAAAACATACATATGTATGTGTGTATGTAATGTATGCATATTCAATAAAAAAAAATTTGTACCAAGCCAATTAGGAATACACATTAATGTATTTACATAAATGATTCCTTCATTGTTAAGGTACTTACAATTTATGGAAATCACGCCTTAAAAGAAAGAGATTAAATGGAAATATAAAATTTTTTTGAGAAAACGAAATCATTGTTTTTTATTACCTGCTAACCAGTTCCTCTGAAAATAAAATGAAATGGGCTTTAATTATTATAAATTTTTTTTGTATGTATGTATGTATTATGTAGGCTCAATGTAGTTACATAAAATGCACGTAGACTTGTAGTTGTACATACCCTGCAAAAACTGCCACTAATTCGGAATGACTCCGGGGGCAATAGAAAAAGGAACATGCGGCTAATGCACTTTTTGATGTATTTATATGGAATGAACGTGTCGCTTTTGTTCGAGTATGTCCATGAAGAGCCTAGTTGTTCCGCTTTATACCCGTATGGGTACAGAAAGCGAATAGTCGCTTTTAAAAATTAAAATAAAATCTTGCACCAGCTGCAATTCGAACCGGGGTGCTCATGCATACGTCGCACATGAATTTTAGTTGACTACATACATATGTAAGTACCTACGTATATTTAAATCGTTAATTGTACCTGTTAGATATGAGTCGGAAACTAATTGATCTCTTTTATGGTGACAGGTAATAAGATCAACGGAAATAAGATCAATTGGCTTTATTTCACACCCTGGTGCGAAATAAAGTCAATTGACATTATTACCTTTTTAGAAACGCAATAAAATCCATTGACAAAATTTCTCTTTCAAACATTATATTTGCTTAGCTTCGCGGCGGCCCGCGTCATTGCAGATAGAGGGTATTAATGAATTCAAGCCCTCGATATTTCACATGTTAACATTTGTAAGTTATTAGAAGCAGGGATTCCAACTTGGCTCAAACCGTGCCATTTGTACCTATTTTACTTCAAATGGCACTTAATTTTTCAATTTGGCACAAAGTGCCAAAATGGCACTTTTGTAAAAAAAATTACATTTCAATACATTTTTGTGAAATCCTTTGCGTGCACTTCTTTTTCTCAACTAAAATTTTCTAATTTGTAAAGGCTATTCAACTGGTTTATCTTATTTTACCATTGCACTTTTGTTTGGAAAATGCAGCTTTATTTTATTGCTAAATGTGAATGATTAAAAGGCAAAAAAAATTACACCTTTTTTGGCACTTTTATTTTTCTATTTGGCACATTTTGGCACTTTTTTATCCTCAATATGGCACCTCATAACTAAGGATAGTTGACAGCCCTGATTGGAAGATTTCTGCTGTGTTTTGGGGCAACAACTTGTCTGCAGTAAAAAAGCATATAATTTGTGTTTCAAAAGTGTGTGAAAACCAATCAATTAACTTATATGATCTCGGTTCCGATACTAAATAATCAATAACTGTTTATATCCGCATTTTGGCACATTGGCTCGTTGAATGTGCCATCTAACAAATAGTGTCGTCATTCTCCTTAGCTGCTTTTAAATGATGTCGTCACAAATTGCTGGCGGATACATGAATACAGTGTAAGAAAATTCTTTTTCTATAATTGTTTCCTTATAGAAAGGTTGGTTTCTTTTCCACCTTAAACATTCCGAATTCGTTCAAAATATGCTAATTTAAAACACAGAATTCTTTCAGTGTTCCTCCGGGGTTTTTGGACATGGGCTGTTTCTTTAATTTAATAGTGTTCGCTTTATTTTTGTGGAAACGAAACATGTTTTGCAAGTTATGGATCATTTCTACACTCTTTCGTCAAATATTTCTCGTATTCCAGCTGTGCGCAGGCGTTTAGTTTTTCGCATTGTGTCTTTACATATTCGTAATTTAAATTTTTTTAATAAAATCAAATGGTGGTAGTTCATGATTGTGTGTGGATTAATATCACAACACTGAGGATTTGGCAATAACCTTTTTCATCTATTAAAAAACAACACTTACGGGGCAATGTTTATTGTAAGAACAACATTTTTTTCTATGAATCGACATACTTTAAGCATTGTTGACGCTATTTCCACTTGAATGAGGAAATAACGTCAATGACTTTATTTCCAAAGTTTTGTTGACTTTATTTCGCTTTTGAAAAGGTAATAATGTCAATTGACTTTATTTCGCACCAGGGTGGGAAATAAAGTCAATTGACCTTATTTCCATTGACCTTATTCCCTGTCACCCTCTTTTATATCCGTAAGAGATGAGTAGATACTAATTTATCTCCAACAAGTAAAGAAGTATAAGTTCGGGCGAAACCGAATTTTATATACCCGACGCAGGTAACAACTAATGTCGTTCCACTTTCTTTAAACTACCTAAAAGTTTATAGCATTCTTATTTATTCTTGGAATTGTTGTAAGTCCTCAGTTATTGAAATATCGGAGTTTTCGTATATCTGAAATTTACCGTTATACGGGAAGAGGGTGCAATTTTTGTCCGATTTGAATAATTTTCAACAAATTGCTTTTCCGTACCAAGGTTATTAAGTGCACCGAGTTTGGTGGAAATTGATGAATCGGTTACCGAAATACACATTTGTGGTCATAAGTGGGCGGCGCCACGCCCATTATCCAAAAATTTATAATATACCAATTTTCTGCTAAGTGTTTATTGCAATCATCGATTTTAAGTGAATAAGCTCAAGTAGTTACTGATTTATCGCAGTTTTCGTGTTTCTGTAAATTTCGGTTATATGGAAGGTGGGCGTGGTTATTGCCCGATTTCAAAGATTTTCAACAGATTTCTTAGCTAGACCGCACCTAAGCCTCGTACCGAGTTTGGTAGGGANTGGTCATAAGTGGGCGGCGCCACGCCCATTATCCAAAAATTTATAATATACCAATTTTCTGCTAAGTGTTTATTGCAATCATCGATTTTAAGTGAATAAGCTCAAGTAGTTACTGATTTATCGCAGTTTTCGTGTTTCTGTAAATTTCGGTTATATGGAAGGTGGGCGTGGTTATTGCCCGATTTCAAAGATTTTCAACAGATTTCTTAGCTAGACCGCACCTAAGCCTCGTACCGAGTTTGGTAGGGATTAATGAAGCGGCTACTGAGATACAGCATTTCATCATAGGTGGGCGGGGTCACGCCCATTTTCCAAAAATTTCATAACAATATTATTTTCTACTAAAATTATACTCCACATACTAATTTTCAAATTTTTTTTTTTAATTTTAAATTTAATTTTTTTTTTCGAAAATACCGTTATATGGGAAGTGGGTGTGGTTACAGTCCGATTTCGCTCATTTGCAATACCAACCTACCTTGGATAAAGGGTAGCCTACACAACAAATTTGGTTGAGAAATCTCAATTTTTTCTCGAGTTATCGTGTACACGGACAGACGTTCGGAAGGACGGACGGATAGACAGACAGGCATGGCTTAATCGACCTCTCTTTTCATTCTGATTCGTCGCACAATTTTTTGCAGGGTATGTAAATTAACCAACATACATATATACATATATATGTACATATGTACCTATTTATGCACGTACATAAAATATTTAAATGTTATTAATTCGCATGAGAAAATAAGATTAAGAACTTATGTCAGTGATAATTGCATAATCTTCTTATTTAATAAAAGTTTTTTAAATGTATAAATTTGTGTAAATATAAATACGTAATAATATAAATTTACATGATCATTTCTAAAGCACCATATAATTAGGTATGTATGTATGTATGTACATTAGTGCGAATCGGTCCCCATACAAAAAAAAAAGTTTTTCCAGTCCACCCCTAGGATTAAAGATATTTTGAAGGCGATCCCAAAAAAATTTTTATTTTTTTTGCCACGCCCCCCCGATGGGCTATTTACTTTTTTTGGCACTACGTCGCCATTTTAAGTCCAATTTTAATGAGCCGTACACCGTTGTTCATGGCTTGGAAGCCGCCACAATTCTTACCTTAATCATTTTTTACTCCGAGGTCAAATTCTAGTAGTGACTGTCGGTTTCTCGTTTCACATCATACCTAAATTCCAATTTTTTTTAGTCTGTCGAAAAGGCCTTTAAATTCTGTGAAACTTTTTCTAAAAAATGATTAAGGTAATAATTGTGGCGGCTTCCAAGCCATGAACAACGGTGTACGGCTCATTAAAATCGGACTTAAAATGGCGACGTAGTGTCAAAAAAAGTAAATAGCCCATCGGGGGGGCGTGGCAAAAAAAAAAAATTTTTTTTGCGATCGCCTTCAAAATATCTTTAATCCTAGGGGTGGACTGGAAAAACTTTTTTTGTCGATCCACCCTAATGTACATTATAGTGTTCCAATTTTTGAATGGGGGAGAAAATGTAATCCCTGAAAACGGGGCCCCCGTTTAGTTTTTTCCTTTCGATATTTGTAACATCTATACCAAATACAGTTTTCTACGACAACCAATACAGGGTGCTCAATAACCTTGAAATGCGCTTCTGGATTGCTATGAAAATGGCAAAAATATTGATGATTTTTATAAAAAGCGACTGTTGCCATGACAACTGAAGCTTGTGATATGTTTTTTAGATAATTTAAATATGAAATATTTTTAGGTTTTTTAACCAATTTGTTGATTAATATATGTATGTACACAATACTTCTAGAGTAAAATATGAGCATAATGAGCATCCTCTAAATTTATACTTAGAAACGCAAAGTTTGGTACCAGCACCTCTTTCGGCAAGAGGAAAACTTGGGGAAGGTGCCCCAAACCCTATCTCGGGAAAACATTTTTTGGACCACTCTAATGTACATTTATACATATGTATGTATATATATACATATACATATCAGTGTACACATGTCGGACTGCGCTTGCATCAGCGCAGCCTGGCATTGCTATCTTTTCAACTTGTCGCAAGGTCAAGAGCTATCAGCAATCAAATGAAATTCAAAAAACTCAAATCAGGTTATGAAGCTTTAAATGTGCTAACAACGTACTTACATACAATGTACATAAATATTTATGTGCATATTATACTAGTCGACAGCCAAAAAAAAGAGGTCATTCATATTTATACTTGAATATTTTTAGGACGCAGATTCCGGATATTGCCTACTTTGTTCAGATAAGGGGTATTCTCCAAATCTTGCAAACCCATTGCACATAGCACGGATTGCATGGATTGCATAACTTGCAAACACACAACAACAAAATACATACATGGGAAACAACATTTCCTAACGCTGCAAATTATGCAACGTCGAAACCCATGTACATACTTTTCAAAATAGCATAGCAAGATAAATGCGACCCTGTGCTAGTTCTTTTGTTGTTGGAATTGCTACATATTTCTCTCATTCCTCTCATCTCGCTCACTTCATTTTTTTTGCTGTCTCTTGTTATTGCATTTGATACATTATTTCGCTGCTGCTACCCATGCATGCTGCCACTTTGCAATGGGGTGCTCTCGTACTCTTCGAAATTTAGAACAGTATTTTTGCATTTCGTGCAATCCTTGCATCGTGCAAGACTGCGAGAATACCCCTATTGATTCTTGGTTTACAAATTATGCAGTTTCCGGTTGCTGAAATTCGGTGGTAGAGCAAGATTTACGGAAAATGCAAAGTTTTGTCATAATAATAACACCGGCACACAAAAAAAAATTTTTGTTCTGTACACCGGACGCCACCTACCTACGGGCATGTTTTTCGACCCGCTGAATCCGAATTTTGAGTTAGTTTTGGCCGGTCACCCCCCAATTTCGAGTAAATTGCAAAAAATCCTAAAAAATAGCGAAAATTTGATGTTTTCGTTACAAAAAAAATTTGTGGATATAGGAAACGCATAATTTTTATGTATTCTGATCCGTTTAATACTAATTTCATATGTACTTAGACAATAAGCCGTTTTATATTCAAGAAAATTGTAAAAAAACCCACAAAAATTGCAAAAATTGCAATAAATCGGGATTATCTTGATAAAAAAAA